>NC_133770.1:206504874-206596910 GCF_003597395.2 Chelonoidis abingdonii
ACAGAGATAATTTTTACTTTTTCTTTCTTTAATTAAAAGCTTTCTTTTTTAAGAACCTGATTGATTTTTTTCCCCCTTGTTTAAGGCCCAAGAGGATTGGGTCTGAACTCACCAGGGATTGGTGAGGGGAAAGGAGGAGGGGAAGGTTAATTCCTCTCTGTTTTAAGATCCAAGGAGTTTGGATCAGTGGAGCCTCTCAGGGTAGCCCAGGGAAGGGAAAGTCTGGGAGGGGGAAAGGGAGAGGGATGGTTTATTTCTCCTGGTTTTAAGGCCCAAAAGGTTTGGGTCTTGGGTTCTCCAGGGAAGGTTTTGAGGGAATAGAAAGTGTGCCAAACACTATATTTTGGCTGGTGGTGGTGCTATCAGATCTAAGCTAGGAATTAAGCTTTGAAGTGTCCATGCAGGTTCCCACTTTTGGACGCTAAAGTTCAAACTGGGGGAAAAATACCTTGACAGCTACATTTAGTGACAATTGAGACTGCAGTTGGAAACACTCCATACACACAAAACCTTAAAAGGCTGAAAATAAGGAGAAAGACTTGTGCATTTCTTTCCACCTTCACATAGCCTACAACACTATCAGTAACACACTGCAAACTTCCATAAGGGTTTAACTTTCATCTCCAGATATCCAAAAGCAATAGACAGGTCAACTTCAAACTCATACCCTAACTCAAAAAACTTAATAGTAACATCTCATGCTTTTAAATCAGTTATAAGCAAATCTGTCACATTTTCCATGCATTTGGAAAGTTATTCTGCCTTAACTCTGCCAAGGTCAAGGTCATTCTAAGGTTTTTTTTCTTAGAGTGCAAGTCTGATGAAGTTCAGGTATACTACTACTACTGCACCATAATGAACGCAAGCATCCTTGAGGTCCTGCACACACAACTTTTCTCCAGAGGTAGAATTAGTCAGATATCACTTGGAGTTTATTTTGTGACAAATCAGTTGATCTCAGATCTGGGATGGGTCTCAATGCTCAATGGGTCACTGGGCTGGAACCCGGCGTGTATGGAGGGCCACTGGCAAAGAGGCACGAACCCAGAGTCAGGTGCCACAGATCTGACACAAAGTCTTGGAATTACCTGTTGGACTTTGGTTTGTTCAACTTTCTTACGCTGAAAGGGACAGACATAAATATTGTGACCTTGCCAGAGGGCTGAGTTATGGAAGAGAGAGACCACCACAGCTCCAGAGAGACTGTCAGCAGGGGGTGACAGAGTGAAAAACAGCTGCTATGCAACACCTGGCAAGGTATAGTGGCACTCTGCTCAGAATCCTAGGAGTGATAACTATGCAGTGTTGTTGTAGCTGTGATAACTGATAGACATCTTTCACAGTAAGCAATATTGGAACACGAAAATAAAGGATTAAACTAGTTTATGAGGATAAGTTGGTTTCTCCTGTTAAATATGTGTCTATTGCCCAGCAATTTGATTGGCTGGCAGATTCTATTTGATATAGATTTAATCGTCTTCGTGTCTTCCTCTCCTATAAACCATCATAATCCGTACCTCTAGAAATAAAATTTAAATACAATGGTCAAATGTGAGAATCATGGACAATTAAAAGATCCTTGTTATTTTACACTTCAGAATGATCTAACCAACAACAGGAGTCAAGTTAATGCTTTACTGTACTACCCAAAACGTTTAACAACGTGACCTCAAAGGGATCTTCAAACTATTCACTTTGAAGCGTAGAACTAAGATATTTGTGAGCCCCTTCCTGAAAGCTGTTTTTATGAATTTAAGTTCAGGTCAGACGTTCTTCCTTCTTTTCCTTATCAATACTTACATCCTCTATTAGCCAAATGAATACCCTGCAGTCAATATAAAAAAAACAAAAACAAAAAATGTGCTCTGCCTTGTTTGGGTGAAGAGAATAAAAATCACCTCTCTTCTCATTGCAGTTTTATACCAAGATTTTGCATTTGGATTACATTGGTACCTAACTTAGATTGAGTGTAGTAAAGAATCAGCACAGCTGAACTTTTTCTATGTGTACATACATGACCAGTTGAAGAAAATCAAGCTCACAACTGCACCATTTTTGAAAATCAGTCACTGGTAGGGTAAACAAAACCCTGAAATTTTGCCATATTTAACATCTGAAAGGCTTTTCACACAGGATACGCTGTTGCTTCTATAAATTGTTCTTTAAAAAACAAAATCAAGCCACTACAAGGTATGATTATTTCACTGTGTGACACTTCTTGGTCTAAACAGTAGATGTAAGAAAATATATTCAATTTTATTTTCTTAATCAAGTCTTCCAGTCCCACTTTCAGCAAATGCAGTTTGCTATGAAATCACCTTTTAACATTAATTGGATATGGCATTGGGAGATAATCTAATTTAATTGACTAGCTTCCATATAGAAGCAATCAAAACATATAAGCCAACACTAAATAAAATATTAGCTGCTTTCTATTAAAAAAAGGTTTATGGGACAATCTTAAAGTAGCTTACTCTGATAAAATAAGGAATTTCCTACAAATATTTTTTTTAAAAGTCATCCATTTAAGCCAGGATAAGTTCTGCAATGCTTTGTGCTCAGAAATTGCAGAGTTCTTCTAAAAGCTATGCTGATTTATGCTATAAATAAGAAAAACTAGAAATGTAGACAAAAAAGTAAATATTTGCAAATGGAAAGGTATCAAAACTGGTAGGAAAACTAAGCTTCTTATTAAACATAGGAGTAAAACAAATGCACTTCATGACAGAGAATTTTTCCTAGCACCTTTAAAGATCATGTCTTTGCTTTAAGTAAGAGTGCATCTGATCCTCAGTGTATCACAGAAAATACAGTATACTTTACAGTGTTTCTGAGACACTTAAGTAGATCTCCGATATGGTCATGGTCGTCTTTCTGAAGAGCTATTAAGTCATCTTGTTTTTTGCCTGGAGTTTTACCACTTCAGACTGAGCTTGTCATATCTCATTAGGTATACAGGTTTGGTCCTGGCCACTATTTTAATAAAAGACCTTCAAGAAAAAAACCCAGGTGCTGTACAATCTGGTGTTATAGCATGGATTAGAGGATAGGATGTTGGACTGGGAGTCAGGAGGCCTGAATTTAATCCTGGCTGTTCCACCGACCCAGTGTGATGTTGCTTTATGCCTCACCTTTCCCATCTCTAAGATGGGGAGACTGGTTACAATTTGTGCAAAAAATATACATTTTAATTAGAAGGCAAAAAGTGGACCTTAAGTCTATATTTCAGCATGATATAGCCCAACTAATTATAGAGCTTTACCTTACAAAATAGATCAGATTTGTTTTGAAACTTCTAAAGTTTTTTAGTAAAATTTTAGTATACACTTGACTCACCTCAAAGAATATTTCGAGTGCCTGATGTGGAAAGGCTCTCTGGGATTTACAAACTTCAGCTGCAATTTAATATGAAACACTTTAAAAACAGGCAAGCACTACTGTAACTATTTTAGCACACACTTCAATACAACTCATGAAGCTTCCAACTACAGACTTAGATATAACTTCAAATAAAAAGCCAAGATTTAAGAATGGAACATGCCCAGCTTTATACATAAGTCGTCCTGCAGTATGATTTTTAACTTACTCAAGACATTAAATTAGTTCTAAAAATTAGACTCCAACAAGCCTATAATCAGTCTATGACAGCTGAAAGAGGTGATAGTTTAAGTATGCTATTCAGAAAACTCTTGATACTTAAGAGTCAAGAAGCAAAAGAAAAACTAAAGTTGTTAAGAAGCCTATAAAAATGAACTTTCTTTAAATATATAAACATTTGAAGTATGAAGTTTGGAACCAAAAGTTTCTACCAATGCACCGAGCATTAGAACATCTTAAAATTCTTAGTATTAAAGGTTACTGAAAATATCAGAAAACGGTTAGATATTGTTCAGGCAATTAAGTGTGATTTTAAATGTTTTGAATTAAAGTGTCAAAAACTTACCATATGAGTAATAAAAGTATTATTCCGCAAATTGACTTTTAAAGTGCTTGATTCCCCAACTCTGGTTGGTAGAAATGCATAATGATCTTCTTGGGCATACACTCCTCGAATGACTTCATTTAGCCTGTTTTTCAAAAAAGATTTAAATCATTAAGTTCCCTATTTATATTATATGATCTGACTGTACCAATAGTTTCCCATCTGGGGAGGTTCTATGTTTTTTGCCGCCCCAAGCATGGCAGTCTGCCTGTCACGCGGATTCGGCGGTGTGCCTGCGGGCAGTCTGCCGGTCACGCGGATTCGGCGGTGTGCCTGCGGGCAGTCTGCCGGTCACGCGGATTCAGTGTCCCCGCCGCTGAAGCTGCAGAACTGGCGAGCGCGCTGCCGAAAGCCACCTGCCTGCTGCCCTCACAGCGACCGGCAGGCCGCCCCCCACGGCTTGCCACCCCAGGCATGCACTTGCTGAGCTGGTGCCTGGAGCCGCCTCTGTTCACATCAAATGGTTTGAAAAGCAGTTCCAAAATAGAAATACACCGCTACCTCAATATAATGCCTCGATATAACACAAATTTGGACATAACGCGGTAAAGCAGTGCTCTGGGAGGTGGGGCTGTGCACACTGGTGGATCAAAGCAAGTTTAATATAACATGGTTTCACCTATAACGCAGTAAGATGGTTTGGCTCCCAAGGACAGCGTTATATCGAGGTAGAGGTGTACACTCAGAATCACTGAGAAGTCAAAAGTAATTTGCTCTTATAAGATATTGGGCTGTAAGATGCTGTCAGTTTTAAAGCAGTACAGAGCCACTCTAAGAGCTTTTAGGGCTATTATTTAGCACATTCAGTTAATTAAGAGATTACAATTTAGAGGAGTACTATGGTGAAGTAGTAATCAGAATAATTTACTCTATACTTTCACAGCTGTGAGTTGTGCCCATGTGTTTTAACGGAGACCTAGGAGATGAACATTTCTGTATGTGCACCAGGGATCAGTTAACACCCATAAAAAGGAAGTGCATGTTTCATTGTGTTTCACATCCATCATTTCAATCTTTGAAAGTTGGAGGATGACAGGGAAAAATTAGTACTATGATCTTGGGGAAAATCATATTTTTGAGGCAAAGGCCTATGTGCAAACCATGTCCAGTCCTAAAACCCAATTAGGAGTCAAATGTTACTTTCAATTCTGGGTAACTGACTGAGAAGAGCAGCAAAACTGCACCAAGCTCAAACCAGACATTCAGATCACAAACGGAGGGACTGCTCTGGAATAGCAAACCGAGGGCAACTGGATTCCGCTGGTGAAGATTTGCACTTATCTAAATAGGTGAAGTGTTTTGGAAACATCCTGGGCTCTTGTAACTAGCTCCAGATGAGAAAAGGAATAGAAACACTTCCAAGAGCATGGGAAAACTAAAGTGGGAAAAGAAACACTGAGGGCTAATCAACTTGGTGAATTAATTCAAACTAGAGGGATATAAATCGTAGCATGCACTAGCATGTTGTGCGCTAACTGGCCCGTGTGGTCCATTTCAAACAGTAGAACGCTAATGTGCACTAGGGAAAATTCAGTGTGTGCCAACACGGCCCAGACAAGCCAATTAGCATCCACTATAATTTATACCCGTCTAGTGAGAATTAATGTATGTGTAGACAAGCCCTGACTGGCAGAAAGGGAAAGAAAAAGGAGAAAGCTAAACAAATATTGCGAAAACTCATCTTTTTAGAAATCACTAGATAATACACTCTTAGCCAGTACTATCTTTAAAAGGTTTCACACTTCAAAGTGGTTCTGTGCCTGCACCAGTCATCTCATAGTAGCAAATCACAATCACACACATAACTAGCTTTGAACTAATGAATATATGGCAAGTTTGCTTATGGTGAAAGGCTAAGAATCATAGAAGAGGTCTGCCACACAAGTGTTCTCAACTATTCCCCCCCCCTTTTTTTTAAACTAAAAATCTACATACCCAGTATTAAGTGTAGAAGCTTCAGAGCCAGCTCTTCTTCTTGGCATAACTGGAATCTCAGTTTTTATTAGGCCACATGTGGAAACTTTTGCATTTACAGCTTCATTTTCTGTTTTAGCACCCTATTGGTAAGAAAAACCCTACAATTAATATTTGGAGTAAAGTTAAACATTAAGTGACAACATTTACAAAGTTCCCAAATATGGCTCAACCTGAATAGTGTTTTTGCTTTATTGATAATATTAGCTCATGCTTTGTGCCACAGTTTTACAATATTCTGGAAGAAGGGAATTTACTTATTGTTCTTTGAAATACATTGCCTCTGCAGGAATCATACTCCATACTTGCATGCCTCTTAAACCACTTCACAGCAGTAAACTATTCCAAGATCACTGGCAACGGATCCATTTGGACAGTAGGTTTTCCTTTGGAATTTCTCTTCATGGAGTACAAATGAGATTACTTCTTAAGTGGCTTCAGCCTCTCGAACTATTTAGCATATTAGCAATGACCTGAAATTTTACCTCTCCAGGCAAATGATGAGGATTGCGGTAAATGAATGGATTTCTTAACATTAATTCTTTGTGAGTAACTTCTTCCCTCATTCTCTACAAGCAGGAAATGACTTTTCCCTATGTAATTCAGAAGCTGGTGCTTGAAGTCCCACCCCTCACGTTTGGCCGCCAGAAAAGTTACTGTCTTTACACCTTTGGAAGAACAGCTGGTTAATACAAAAACAAGAATCTGAAATTGTATTAACATTAAAGGGAAAATTATACATGTTGCATTAGAGAAAAAATTTCAAAATGTTACAAGTTATCATTCTGGTTCTGCAACAAGCCACCCGCATGGTTAGAATGAAGAGAGAAGCTGCTAATAGAGAAGATTGTGTTAAGAATTTTCTATTCTGCCGCACAGTTTCTCCTCTCATACTCAATAAATGGCAAACAGTGAGCAATAAAACAAAGAAGTTGGGATGGAAAGGATAAAACCAACACTATTACAGTAGGATAGATAGAAATATGCATTCTTACATAACGTGAGCGATTTCTAATTTGGAAAGCAAGCCATAACGATACAGCATTTTCCAGTAAGAGGAGGTCTCTATAGAGGAACAGAAACCTACTTTGCAGAGTTTGATAAAGAACTGTATGAGGATCATGGCATGGTTATGTAAATTCTCCAACATAAAAATGTTTCCAGCTCACAATTCCTCCTGGGACCTTGCACAAGGAGCCTAGACTTCCTTAAAGGAATGGTTTTCCAGGTGTTAAGTTCTGCATTGCTTGGCACATACCTTGTCAGCAGCTACTCTAAGGCCCTATCATTCTGGATACAATGGATACAAAAGATATGATTCTACTACTAGGGGCATTCCACACCAAAAAAATTTAAAATTCTGCACATATTTTAAAATTCTGAAAATCTCAGTGGTGGATTAGGTGCATGGGAATCTGGATGTACAGGGGCATGTTGGGGGGTTCTGGGTGCAACAGTAATGGGACTCTGTGGGCAGTCCAGGTGAATGTGGTTGGGGCAGAGCACGGGGAGCCTGGGTGTGTGGGATAGAGCTTGGCAGGGGGAGTCAGGGTGTGGGACACTCAGTGGAGGGATCCAGATTCTAGGGGAGTGGGGCGGAGATCCAGTTGCAGCTGGTTGGGGCTTGGTGGGGTGGGGATCTGGGTGCAGGGGGGCTTATCAGGGGAGTTCTGAGTGCAGGGGGGAGGGTTGAGGGTCAGCAGGAGGATCTGGATATGAGGGGGTCTGGATGGATGGGGGAGCAGCTCCCTGTACAGGAATCCCTTCCCCTGGAGCTAAGAAGTGATGGGTGTGGGGGAGGGGGGGGAGGGGGAAGGGGAAGAAGAGGAGAGGGAGTTTGCAGAGCTTCTTGAAAGCTGGGGGAGAAATCTGAGAGGGATCTGACCCTGGATGCAGTGCAGGGGAAGAGGAAGTACCATCTTCCTCAGCCCAGCCAGGACTAGCAGCTGAGCCTGGCACAGGGTAGGAGCCACCAGCTGGGTCTTCCCCAGTCCCGCCACCTGCCCCACAGTGATCTACCTCTCTGCTGGCTACCATGGACACCCAAAACACTGCTGTGGAGGGTCACATGATGACTCTTGTGGTTTCCCTTTGCTTCCCTGTCAGAAGGTTGTTTTTCTGCAGGGAAGCAAAGAAATCTGCACAGGACAAATTCTGTGCATGCACAGTGGTGCAGAATTCCCCCAGGAGTAGTATGATAGATGCATGTACTCCATATGCTCAATATGTCTTCTCGAGTTCTATGAACATCCTGTTATGATGGTTTTCCAAAGGATTCTGAAGATAGACAAAATGATAGTATTGATCTCCTGGGAAGATTAAAAAGATGCATACACTTTTGGCAGAAGTGTTTCTCAAGACGTGAGGACAAAATTGTCTTCATAGGAGCACAATTGACTTCTATTAATATAGTTGCTCATTGGTCTTCCAGAAGTAATTACCAGAAAAGCAGGACTTGACGGACAAATAAAAAAAAGAATTATGTGCCGTCATTTTGAAATGTGCCACAAGGGCACTGGTAAATGTTAGGATATAGATATTCAGGCCTGTCTGCAAAGGCTTATACTTTAAGAATGTAGGTGTATTCTTATCACTTAGCTAGTTATAGAAGTATAACAGAAAGAATCAAAATCACTGTCTGTGTAATGGCCTTCTCTTACTGTGACAGACTAAGGCCTTCAGCTAAGATGTAGTTAGGCAGACATAAGCTGGGAAGTGTATGGTCACATCCTCACATTCCAAACTAGTCACATTGAAATAAGGTGCTATTAGGAATATAATCCTGTCCTGATATTCCCATCACTTCCAGAGAAAGGGAAGAGCCTAGAAGATGTAAAAGGAAACTTGGTTTAATAGCATCCTGTCTGGCAAGAACTCACTTATCAATAGACACAGCTGGAAAACCCTTATGTCTGTATAGATGTAGTTGTAAAATACTCACTTCTGTATTGTTTTATATGTTTATTTGCATGGTCTCTGTCTGGTTCTGTGATTGTTTCTGTCTGCTGTACAACTAATTTTGCTGGGTGTAAACCAAAGTAAGGTGGTGGAATATAATTGGTTAAATAACCATGTTACAGTATATTAGGATTGCTCAGTTAAATTTCAGCAAAATGATTGCTTAAGGAATAGCCAAGCAAAACACAGGTTTTAGTATATAGTCTGCAGTCAATCAGAAAGGTGGGCGGGAATGAGAACAGGGACTGGGGGAATTGGGATCATGTTTTCCTAAATGGGGAAATGGGAACAGGGGATGGGAACAGGAACAGGGACACAGGCAAGGCTCTGTGGTGTCAGAGCTGGGAAGGGGGACACTTAGGAAGGAAACTGGAATCATGGTTGCTAGAAGTTCACCCCAATAAACATCGAATTGTTTGTGCCTTTGGACTTCGGGTATTGTTGCTCTCTGTTCATGCGAGAAAGACCAGGGAAGTGAAAGGGTGAAGGAATAAGTCCCCTAACAGTAAATATAATTGCAAGGAGGTAGGATTCACCACAGGTTTGTCTAATCCAGGCATTCTGCTAAATCTTGGAGACAGACAGTCAAGAAATCTGATGTATCTGCATACCAAGTGTCAGTAGAGGCTGGTAACTATTTTTTTGGGGTGCTTAGTTATAAGACAGTCCCTCCAAACTATCCTAGAGAAACTCTAGTATAGCTGAGATCACTAATCTTTAGGATTTTTATTTACTCTCCAATCAGAAATGAAAACTTGACCAAATGAACCAAGGCACTATCCCTGCCCCACAGAGCTTACCTCTGATAGGTCTAAAAAATAATTGGTCAATTGACTGGTCAAATATTTTAAAGTATGAATTTACTAGGACAAGAGTAATTAAAAAAAAAAAAAGAGACTTTACAGTCCCCAATAGTCTTCAGTACTTATATCTAGTTACAAAAAACATGTTACTTAACTGAGTTATTTTATCTCAAAAATGCAAAACATTGAAATGGAGTTTTAAAAAATGAGAAGTACATTACTATTTTTAGCAATATTACGGTGACATTTAAATGTGAATATTACTATTCACATTTAACAGTAACTAAAGAAGAGAAAAATGATATTACATGAACACATGGCAAACTAAAAAGAAAAAAATATTTTTCATGCACTTATGCTAGGTAGGCAGCAGGCATCTTAATGGTTGCACACCTTTTCTCTGTGTTGGGGGAGAAGGTTTAATGTCTGAATTTTCACCTCCTTTCTCCACTCCCTTGTGAGTTAATTTCTGTATGTTCGCATAGTCAGTTTACGTTGTAAGGTGTTTGGGGCAAGTAACATGTCTTAACTTGTTTCATGTATTTTTAAAACCATCATGTACATTGATGGCCTGGCATATAAATAAAGGTATACATACAATCTTTGTTCTAGAAGAATCTAGGTGTTCAGTTATCAATGATCCCAACAGAAAATCCCTGGCACTTTTCAATGCAGAGGCTGCATAATCACAGGTGGGATCAGCTGAGATTAAAAAGGATCCTGTGCTTCAGCAGGTCTTTTCTATTTTGCAGGTGCGGTGAAGGATCCGTTGCTAGCTCTAGCTGGTCCAAAAACCATCTCTGGGGTAGGCCATGAGGGCCCAGGAGGTTGACCACCACACATTTCAAGGAGGTTCATGTAAAGGGCACATTGAAAAGGCACCAGTTTCTTTTCTGGACAGAAAAGAAATTTCCACTGCTTCTGAGAGTAGTATTGAGTATTTGTTACCCTCCGCAGACATGACCAGATATATTGTTAAAGCCAACCACTGTATCCACAAGTGATTTTTCAAGATTTTATCTTCCTTTTTACTGAAGGCACATAATTGCTGGTCATCTTATTTTTTAATCCTATAGGACGTGCATCCATAGCTTGTTAGTAATATGTTGGAATTAAAAATGCATTTGCCTGTGAACAGACATTCATACCTAATCCAAAACAGATACTCAATTCTGAATTACATGTGGGAAGCTTTCCACATCTTCACTAGGAATTTTTGGAGAAGTGACATTGCAGTCAGGGAATGAGATGGATACAGGACACCCAGAAACCAAAGACACTAAATTATGAATGTTTAATACTGTGAAAAATCTGGCCAGAACTGTGCCAACTGCATTTCTGGGGTTCTTCTCTGGGTTGGGGTCAGACAGCTCTTGTTCTTGAATACCATCACATTTGAAGCATTTCCAGATGGACAGGGCTCTGATCGGGATGTTGTCCAAGAATGGATATAAAAGACATGTTTTTTCCAACATTTATCTTTTTTTCAACATTTTTTAAATGCTGATATCAGAACTGAACACTTCCCGTAATGGTCTCACCAATGCCTTATGCAGAGATGTACTCTGTACTCCCACCCTCTGTTCCCCACTTTATATATCCAAGGATCGCTTTAGCCCTCTTGGTCATTGCACTGTGCCGTGAACTGACATTTAGCTGTATATCTACCATTGCCCCTAAGTCCTATTCAGAGTCACTGTATATCAGGATACAGTCCTCATCTTAAAAGTGACTTATGTTCTTTTTTCCTAGATATGACCTTGCATTTGCCATCTCTTCCTAATTAAGACATCTGCTAGAAAGGGAAGATCTTCAATAGCTGAAGCAGAAATTGTGCTGACCTTGTTCCAAACAGACGTATGGCTAATGACCCTATTTGATTAAAACAGACACTCCACTTTAAGCTCTTTCATAGATCTTTTCAAAGTGATCTTGACACATCTCATATTTTCTGCTAAGAATGTGTTTTCCTAGAGAGGTGGAGAGTTATTGGAAAGATCTGGTTGTGAATACGCTATTTCCCAGAGGCACATTGCTTTGAAAAATGAGGGGAACAAGTCCCACCTTACTGCTTTATAAGCAGTAGTAATATATGGCTGCTATGTTGCTCATAAAGGTTAACAGCTTTATTGACCACTAATAAAGTTCTGTAAGTTGAAGGAATTGCTCAAGGCTCTAGATCACTGTTACGGAGTTTGGCTTCTCGATTTCTATAAGCTTTGAACTAGATCGTATTTAGTTTATTTTTTATTATTCTATAATGGCATCTTTATATCACAGAACTTGGGGGGGGGAGGGAGGCACCATCTGAACGGAATTCCTCAAATGATTGATGGAATTGGCCGTTGCATCAGTGTTTCCCAAACTGCTTGGGGAACAGCTAGTATATTTAGAATGAACAGCTGGACAATACCTGCTTACCAAAGACACTCTGCTTTGTCTTATGCCTTGCACAAGAAATAGTGGTACGTATATACATCATCACATTGGTATTCTAAAACAATTCTTGACTGGATTTTCTTGGTGATGTATGACAATAATGATATAAATTTGTAAATGCAGATTTATCTTGAAGAAAAAGCTGAATTACCCTTTGAGCCTAAAGTTACATCCTAAAGTCAGCTCATGTGGCCTGAAAAATGAAGTTTAACTTGTCCACTTGAGACACCGATATTTCAGAAGGAAATAGAAAACACGAAAGATCCCAATGAACAAATTAGGGGCCTTTATGAACAAATGTACTAAGTACCAATACTAGCCCTAGACAATGAACACTGGCTATGGTAGTTACACATTTATTAAAATCCACGCGATCCAGTTAAGTCAACCATCAAATCCTTGCACTGACAAAGGTAGGCACCCAACTTGGTTCTACTTTCTCACAATTTGGATATCTTGAAGGTTGAGAGCTCTGGATCAGTCCATGAGTACTGTAAGGAAAAGTCTACGGCACTTAATGATTCAAGAAAATAAAATTCTTTTATGGTGACTGAATCTGAGTATCTTTTCAGCATAAAGGAGTATTAGGCTGAACTGCATTCCTCTGGAATTAAAAGGGTCCACCTTTTAACATGAGCTAGGAGAAATCTAGATTGCCGACCTTGTTTGCATTGCCATAACTTTCTCTAGGAAAGGAATCTTAGCACTGAAACAGTCCGGTCACTTAAAAAGGAGGTCCCGAAACTTTGTTTACATGTCCTAGAAAAGGTCCAAAGCATGGAGCCTTTTAAGTACAACAGCTAATAGTACATACTTTAAACATGTCATATATAAATCAAGCTGTTCTCTTGCTACACCCTTTTCCTTTGCAACTGAACCCACAGGGTAGGATCCTCCACTCTACCCAAAGTCCAATCGGATGCAGTGGAATGAGCTCCAAGTGTGAGCTGGACTCGCCATAAGAATGCTGGTTGCAGCTTTCTGATCTCACACTGCCCGAATCCCGGCATAAAAGTTAGAATTGAGCAATAGCTTTAACTTACACCGTACACTACCAGAGAATTGGGTCTGTAGCTCAGAGAAATATTTGGTTACAGAAAGAAGTTGAGCTGTTGATTCTCCATTTTCTCACAGAAGAACAAAGCAGCCTCTAATATGAAAGGCTTGCCCTGTAGTTGGGGTCAGATAGGTGACCCTCAGATCCAGACACTATTGTTAAGGGATATTATTAAATCTCCATACATACAGTAAGATCTATAGCCTATTGTCACAGACTGTACATCTCTTAAATCCTGACCCCCTCCATACCCTTCATATTGGAAACAGACCAAACAGGTCTGAAATTAAAATAATTAAAATACATTTTTATCATCAAGTAAAATTAAATAAACCAAATTGGCCAAAAAATGCTGACAGATGAACTAGTCCATGACTCACTTCACAGGCAGGTGGAAGAATATGATGGTAGAATTGGACCTTTACGTAAATCTGAGTTAGAATATTTGGATCCACTGGTCAACAGGCAAGTGCCCCTAAATATTTTACTGCTTTGGTATGTTTCCAAGACTAACAAGAACAGAGTACCAAGCCTCGAGTGGGAGCTACAGAAAATTATGAAACTTCAAATTAAGTTTATGATCCGACTATGTGATGCATTTAGCACATACCCCTACTCTTATTCCACAGCTATAATACTGTAGCTGGAAAATTTGTTAAGAATCTGTGTTGTCATGTTGCCTAATGTTAAGGAGATTATCACAGACAGCAAAGTATGCATTCAAAAAAGGTGGAGAAAACTGGGGTGTGAATGTGTAGAGCACTAGCTAACTGCACATTTTCCTGATCTTAGGATCTTTAAATATTAACCATAACATTGCATTAATACAGTTTTTTACACGTATTATTACTTTTTTTAGACTCTATTTTGCAGAAGTTGTGAGTGATTTGATACAAGCCCATGGATTTAATGCTCCACAAGAGAGGTAAATCTGTCACTAAACCAGTAGTTACCAAAAGGGATAAGTATTTTATAATTCCCTTCAAAACAGTAAATGCAAAACAAGATGCTTGAGTTACGGTAAGGTAATCAATCACTTTAGTTATATAAACCTTCAAATTGCTATGTTGAGCAAAAAGTGCGTTATATCTTTTAAAAATAATGATTACGAAAAAAAGAATTGAGACTACCTGCAATTACAGATTTACTCTACAATTTAATTATGTTCTTAACATGTTTTGGACAAATAGCATACAGTCTTGAAGTGATTATATATATGTTTATATTTTAATCCCACTTTAGCAAGTGATGTAGACAAATATTGAACATTAGCTTATGGTGTTCATATACTTACCACTCCAGAAAGTTGAAATCTTATTTTATGTTTCATGTGAGGTTCTGCAAGTGGATGACACTCCAGGTCCCAAAATTGAGCATAGTCTCCTCTATCCCTAGGTAAAAAGGTGATAGCAACCTACCAGGATAAGGTAAAGTGTTAGTGAAAGTTTACTTAGATTTTTATATATCACTACAACCTTGTCTACATGAAAAATTTACAGTATTTTGTACTGGTTTAAATACATCAGTTTAAATTCACAAACTGAGTGTGACATTGTACCTCAAAGCAGCACCCTGGAACCCCCATACTCATCCCTGTCATATAATTATGATATGTTTTGTACAAAGTAGGCCTTGTATAATTTTAAAAGTCTTGATCTGTTGAGCATTACTATCCTGTTGGATCGTATGTGCTATCATTTTATGTAAAATTATGAAGTTTTGCTATCTGGATGTTACTGAAATATGTTGTGAGGTTGGGAACACCCACAACTAGCTTTTCAGATACAACAATGGAGTAGCCAGACACCAGTTAATGATTCATCAACACCCACCAAGGAAAGAATCCACTAGTCCAGAAACTGTATACAATGGAGAGTTCTCACACAGAACACACAGACAATGGAGACTCCTTGACCAATGGGGGTGGATTACCCACCTCACAGCAAAGATCTTTTCAGCAAGCTGGAAGAAACTATAAAAGATGGGAAGTGACATCACTCAGACTCTCTCCCTGCCACAACTCAACACCTGGAAACACGTCTGGAGAACAAAACACGTCTGAACTGGGGGACGGTGGTCCCAGGCTGAGAGAATTCCAGCCTGTGTATTGAGGATCTGTGACCTGTTTGTACCATCTGCAAGGTGAGACATTTCTCGATTCAAATCCTGTTTAGTTTGTAGAATTTAAACTGTGAATTTATTTTTGTTTAAGCAACCAACTCTGATATCTATGCCTGCTACCTATAATCACTTAAAATCTTGCTTTCTGTAGTTAACAAATCTATTTTATATTTAACCTAAAACAGTGTGTTTTGGTTGAAGTGCTTGGGAAATCTCAGCTCAGTTTACAAAGGCTAGCGTGTGTCCACGCCACAAGGAGGCAAGGGCGGACTGGGTAATGAATTTTAACTGGCCAGGCTTCTGACCAGTGCAAGATGGTACAGTTCTAGGGTGCAAGACTGGGGAGCTGGAGAAAATTGGCTGGAGCTATTGAGGATTCATGCAAGGCTGGGAAAGCATTCATGTAATGCAGTAGGGTGAATCCCTACCCGTGGATGTCTGTGTAAGTGCAGTACCTATCAGAGATTTGCGGCTTGCCATAGCATCACGGTGTGAGAGGGCTACCCCAGCTTGGTGGGACAGAGGACTCAGCAGTCCAGGTAGCACCCTGGGGACCCTGTCACACCAAGTTACACAAGTTACAGCTTCCCTAAGTTCCAAACTTGCTTGTGAGCAAATGTGCTGCACTTGTTAGAGGTGATTTAAATATGCATTACAAAGAACTGGCTACGAGTCAACTTCATTTGAACAGCCTTAGGTCTTGTCTACATGAGAAAGGGCTTGTCTTTACGGAAGAGTGCATCAGTTTCACTAAAGCATTAATTTAAACAGACTCAGTTAACCTGGTGCAAAACCCTGTATGAGTACTTGTAGTCTAAGGGTTTGTGTACACAGCAAACTTGGGTATGAAGATAAAATACACTAGCCTGCTCATACTAAAACACTGCATAGACTCACCTACTGAGAACTAGAAGTTCCTAGTGCACTGTAAGTCTGACTTGTTTTAGTTTAGCTTAGCTTAAGTCAAACAGGTTAAAGCTAAACCAAAATAAGACATTTAAACTGTAAATACCTGTGTGGACACTCATTTTGGTTTAACTAAATTGGTGCAAGTTTGTGTGAAGACAAGGTCAAAAGTGAACTGGTTTGACTTAATCACTTAAACACAAATTTGTTAAACTGGTGCACAAGCCAATTCAACTTAAGTAAAATCAAAATAAGTCTGGTGTAACTGAAGCAAGCGTCCACAATGCTTTCTGCAAAAGTTTTACGAAGTCTATTTAAAATGAAGCCTCAGGGTGAATTGGTGTAACTTCTGCATTTAGAATGGTATTCATCTGAAATGTTGGCTTTCAGCGCTAGCAGACTAACAATAAGCTTTGCAGCAGTATAAAGCATATATTCTTTTAAGTTAACCCCATACATTTGCAGTAGCTTGTATCATCAGGAAGCCTGAAAGCATTTTCTATTTCAGGGGTTCTCAATCTTCTTCTTTTCTGAGGTCCTCCCAAACATGCTATAAGAACCCCATGGCCCAGCTGTGCCACAACTGTTTTTCTGCACAGAAAAGCTAGGATCAGTATTAGGGGGTAGTAAGCAGGGCAACTACTCAGGGGTCTATGCTACAGAGGGCATTGCGAAGTTACGTTGCTCAGGCTTTGACTTTAGCCCGGGTGGTGGGTTTGGGGCCCCGGGTTGCAGGCCTCCGCAGCAGGGCTCTGGCTTTCTGCCCTGGGTCTTAGTGAGTTTAATCCTGACCATGCATGGCGGACCCTCTGAACCTGCTCACAGCCCCCGAGGGGGTCCTGGAGCCCTGGTTGAGAACCACTGCTCTGTTCCGCTGTATTAACAGATGCAACATTAAAGATCAAAATAGTTTTTAGCATAGGCTTTATAAAACTGCATCACTGCACATGTTATTCAAAAAAAACCTGCACAAACTACAAACTGATGAATAGGAAACATAATGCGGTGAAAGCGGGAGAAGGTCTAAAGCTAAAAAAACTCAAATATTCAGTGATTCATCTTCAAAAAGCATTGTTAAAAAAGGAGTTGCTTTCCTAAGAAAACAGCTTCATAGATGCAAAATATAATGTATGTATTGCAGGGATTTTTCTAGTATTGTCAATTGAGTTTACATGAAGAGACATATCGATGAGTGGATGCTAATGACCCTTCTGATACATCTGAAAATGGAGTACATCTGGCCCTATTTTGGATGGCCAGTGTTTGATCATTATCATTTAAATAGATGTTTAGACGCACGTTAAACTATTTCCAACTTTGAAGAAGTCCTGCTGAAACAAGGTCATATTTCATAGAGTGCATATGCTTCATGTAAGTAGTTACATTACAGTTAAGACACAACATTCATTTGCTTAAATTCATCATAACACTAAAAAAAGCTTACTTTTTCTTTTCCATGAGCTCCAAGTGTACCAGAAACACGGGAACATCTGAAAGCTGTGTAGGTAGCCCTGTAAACATCTCCACTTTCATCTACTCCCTACAAATGAGGTAATTCAGTTTTGATCAATCAAATACAATAATCTGCTTCATAAAAAAAACTGTTCTAGAAACATCCACCAAGTTAGTAAGCAAATGAAGAATATTCTATAACATTTACAAAACTACTGTGGTCTAATGACCACAGTAATAGAAAAAGTAGTACATTAGCTACAAGTAGGGGTTCTCAAGCATTTTCATAGTGTGGGTCACATCTAAGGTTGTCTCATGGACCACCTACTCTCTAGTTCATGATTGCATTGGCCTAGCCCCCACCCACTGGCAAGCAAATGTTATCCCTCACATCCACAGTGATTGACCATAGAAAATATTAGGAAAACAACATATGTTTGATTTCTTGAGAGTCAACATCATGTGACCATCCAGCTCTCTACAAATCCAGTAGTGCCTCATGGACAACTTGTTGTCCTCTAACCACACACAGAGTTTGGGGACCACTGAACTAGAGGAGAACAACAATGAACAAGTCATCTAGCTACGCAAGTACAAATATTTCCTAACGCAAGGAGATTTTTAAACTAGGAGAAATATTATCTGAAAAGATTAAGTTAATAAGTATAACCTCTTTTAAAAATGCCTGCTGAAAATTTAACACATGCTATTTCCAATACAAATGTGAACTCACCTTGACATATGGTGGGGCAAAAGATGACAAGTGCCACTTCACATCTTCATTCCCATTATTTTCCATCTCTAGGTAGTTTTCTGAAAGAAAAGCCTCAGATTAGTAAACATGAAGTGAGAAATTTAGTACATGTGTTTTATAACTTTTGAGTCTTTATACCTTTAAATAAAGAGTGGTGAAGAATAAATATTTGTGTTGTTGACAAGAGTAGTAACAACTCATGAACAACCTTCATGTCTCAGACTGCCAAATAACTTGCTTTATACATTTTATCAACCTCTATTACAAAACTCTTGGGAGTTGAACAGTCAGCTGTGTTTAACCTGGAATGTGGATTTAAGCCTATTACTCTTCATCATCTAATGAAGAATCATATGGACACATCTACAAGACCTAAAGCCTCAAACTAAAGTTGTCCTTTAAATCGCTTTTGTTTCTCAATTGAATTTGAATGGTACAAGCTACCCTCTCATGGTAAATTGATGAACTCTATCTTCAAAGAGTATAAATCATTGGGAAGGGACAACTCAAGCATCTAGCTCTTCAGGTGAATAAGATCTGGCATATCTACAAACTTTGCACCTTGGTTAATGCAAGGCTTGGCTAATGCTAAGTAGGTCAATGGCTAGTTTGTGCTAGAAAACCTGTAGCTATAGACAGAATACAGGATGGTGAATCGCAGCTAGGTTTATCAGCTCACCAAGATGTAGACAATCCAAACTCAGTGCATTGAGACTAGGCAAATGTCTCCACGTATTACTGGATAAACTGATCCAAAAAACCTATAAGTAGAGACGCATTTCTGATCCCTTCCTAAATAATGGTATTTGACTGTCCAAGGTACGACACTGCCATAGTTGGCAATAAATATTACAAACTCATTCTCTACATCTTTGTCAGGTCTGACCCTACTATTTACTCCTGGACATCTGATGCCTTTTCCTTTAAGTCCAGACTATGGGAAAAACAGAAGCAAAGGTTCCAGCACTGGCATTTTATCTACTGAAGCTCTGATGTTCACCGCATATAGGGGCTGCTGAAGCTTCACTGCGGGGCTATTTGAGCGAAACCTGTATCCAAGTCTCCAACACAGCCTTAACTCCAAACATGGTGAAAACTCAATGTGGACCATGAAACAATAACATTAACTTTGACCTGAAAGAGGCCAAGAATAATCACCTGATGGTATTCTCAGAAGATGATGGGTCAAAGTTACATCTTGGAACACATTTCATACCTTGAAATATCATGAATCTTTTCCCAGGCAAATAAAGCCAGTACTCATAACAGTACCTTCAAAATCAGATCTCCCTGAGGTAGCATTTTAAAGAGCTGAGCTGCTTATATTAAACTAAGCAGATATTTACAAGCAGGAGGAATGGGAAGAGAACATTCATCTCAGTTTCACAAACATAGCTTTCCCTCAAAATAATAGAAGAGGAAAAAATGAATTGATCAAATAAGCCTAGAAAATTCTTGGAGTATTATGATTCAGTAAACTATAAAGCCACTATATCACTGTGTAACTCCTGATTTATTAGCTGTAACTACTGGCTGATATTGGTGAAAATTCAATAGTTACCTAGTGGCAAGGCAATTTAATACAGTAGTTTTGAGCATTCTTAGACTTACAGAAACAGACTGAAGGTTCACAGATCTACTTATTACCAACAATGCTGTGAAGGCTGATTCCCCACTCTGGCACTTTTGGAGTGCAGAAGGTGGGGGCTTGCAAGGGCCACTCCAGGCTGGTATTAAACTCCCAAGGTCACAGACCTCTCTCACCTTGGATGAGATGCTGCCACCACTCAAGCGCAAAAAAAAAAAAAAAGACGACCCAGGAAGGCACACTTGGGAATTCTTCCCTGTAGAGTACTCTCAAGCCCTTTCACCCCACCCCCCTGGGGAAGAGCTGAGAAAGAAAATAAAGGAAATCAGCTGTTGCCACCAGCTAATTAAACATATGCACAAACCTCTTAAGACATCAAAAATCCAATCCTGTTATTAAAAAACGTAAATTTCATTAAAAACAAAAAGAAAGAAAATATATCTGGAACTTACGCTTTTGCTAGATTTAAAAAAATTTACTTACAAAAATTAAACATCAAAAATAACCTTCTTGAAGTCCAGCTTAAAGTTTACAAGCAAAACAAAAAGCATTTGTGGTTAGCACAAAGGAGTCCACAAGCAATAAGAAATAAGTAGAAATAAACCTAATCGCGTCTTCCTAGACATTCCCTAATTTACTTACGTATCTGGGGTTTCAGGCAGGCAATCACTAGGTATGATCTGATGGTTTTTCATACTTGGCTTAAAGCTTCTCACAGCATAACTGCTGCCCTGATCCCCTCTTCCTCGGAGAATCACAACACACAGACAAAAGGAAGCTTTTCCCCAATTTTAAAAAGTTCTAGCTCTTCCATTGGCTCGTTTGGTCAGGTGACCACTACCTTCCTTTTACCTGTGGG
Source organism: Chelonoidis abingdonii (assembly GCF_003597395.2). Taxonomy (NCBI): domain Eukaryota; kingdom Metazoa; phylum Chordata; order Testudines; family Testudinidae; genus Chelonoidis; species Chelonoidis abingdonii. Next base: position 206,525,768 of record NC_133770.1, read on the forward strand.
CTTGTTAACCCCTTTACAGGTAAAGCAAGAAGAGAACAGCTACTAAGAGGAAATGTATAGCTAACTGGCTGTCTGGGTGTCCATAAAAGGGACCTACCTCCACCCCCTTCATTTACCACGAATGCCCTCTTGGAGAAACATTATCTACGAAACTTCTCAACACTGAGGTATTTGTACACAATCTGAAATTTATGTGGCTATATTGTGTTCAAAAAAATTAAGAGCTCTGCAGACATACAACTTTCATTACATGAAATTACATCAAAAGAGTGGGTTTGGCTGGTCATGCTAGTCACTAAAGGAATAAAAATGATGAATAAGTTATTTTCAATCTTGCAATGTAGTAAACAAATGCTGAACAATGAACGCTAGCAGAAGTGGTAATTTTATGAATAATTGATATTACCTGAGCTTTCACCAAATCTTGTTTCAGGAAAAATAATAGCTCTGTTCTTTATTTCAACTTTTGTTGAAGGTAGCTTTGGAAGTGGTTTTATCATATGAATGACAGACTCAGACGGTGGTGTAAGGACATCAAGCTTTTCAGATGCTGAGCCTGTTGAAGATACATCCTCGGCAATGTCTTCTCGAATCTGAACTTTAATGAACTTTTGCACAAAAAGAAAAATGGTATATTACAAGTCAATCCAAATGGCTAGTTCTTATTTACTTTGAGCCACACACATTCCAACAACAAGCTCTACTCATGCCTCAATGGTACAAAAGCAGTAACCATGTATCAATGGCTTTAACAAATAGAAAAAAATGGTTGCTCATCTTCTCAGAACTGTTGTTCTTAGAGATACATGTTGCACATGTCCATTACACTGCAGGTGTGCGCGCGTCTCATGCATCAATGGAGAGTATTCCCTAGCAGTATCTGTTAGGGTGGTTTTGTCCTATCTTATCTCCTTGTGCTCCATGTCCAGGGTATCAAGGGTGATGTTATCATACCTCTCCCTTCAGTTTCTTAGCGCTGAAAATCGAAGATAGACTCCAATGTGTTGGGGAAGGAGATTGGGTCACGTAATTGACATATGCAACACTTATGAGAAGGTGAGTAAACTCTACTTCTTTGGAGTGTTGGTTATGTCCATTACATTGTAGGTGATTATGAAGCTCTTATCAAATGTGTTGTGTCTCAGAGGCTCATTGGAAGGACTTCAAGACTGCTTTTCCCACCTCTGTGTCACTTCCTGATGCAGTGCTAAGCAATAAATGTGTGGCCAGAAGACGACACCACTGGTCTCCAAATATCCATAATAGGGACATGCACTACTAATCCTGCCAAGGCTGCATATGTCCTGGTAGTGCATGCCATCAACTTTTCAGGTAGCATCCTGCCCATTTCAACATAAGAGATTCAACTGATAATCCATTTTGAGAGTCTGAATCATAATTGGGTGTCCCTTCATATGTTCTCCATAGGAAACAAGCAACTAGGTATAGACCTTGTAAGGTTTGTTCTGTCCAGGTAAAATGACAAAAGCTCAATGCACATCTAGAGGTTGCAGCTTTTCTTCTCCTTTGTGAAGATGTGGCGGGGGGGTGGGGTGGAGAGAGAACAGGTAAGTATAGAGATTAAGGTGGAAATCTGAAACCATCTTTGACAGAAATTTTGGATGAGATATGAGCTGAACTTGTCCATATAAAAACAGTTCTGGAGATCCATGACAAGTGCCTGCAATTCTCTCTCTCTCCTGGCTGAAGTGATGACCACCAGGAAGCCTGCTTCAGTGAGAGATGCAGAGGGTTTGAAATGGAGAACTCAAAAGAGCAGACAATACTAAATTTGAAGTCCCTAATGGGCACTGGGTCACAAACAGGAGGGAATAATTATCTAGACTGTTAAGTAATCTAGTCGTGACAGGATTGGTGAACTCAGTTTTACCACTGATTTTATGATGAAATGCTGAAATTGTGGCCAAAGGAACTTTAAGACAGATGAAGGATTGAACAGATTGATTCATATGAGAGAGTGTCTAAAATGTCTTAAATCAATGTAGGGAAGGTGACAGATTACAGGAAGTTGCCTAGAAAGAAAACTGTTTCCACTTACTCATGCAAATAACCTTTGTAAAAGGCATCCTGCTATTAAGTAGGACACCCTAGACTGCCACTGAGTGATAGAGATTTCTAACCACAGCACAGACAATACCGAGAACTGTAGTGGTTCTGTCAAGATCAGCAAAGAACAACCCAGTGCCTCAGCTGCAGCAAGAGCCAGCCTTGGTAGTCCTCTGAGAAGGCATTGGAGTTAATGGCTCACGGTTAGGAGAGACCATATCAGCCAGAACTGGGGAGCAGTCTGAAGGATGCACTTTAGCATAGAGGAGTGCATTCTTTGAGACATTGACGAACCTGATGCTGACTTCCTTTTCTGAGTGAGACTGCTCTGAAACACTGGGTCTTCTCTCAGAAAGATCCAGCAATGGTGAGTTCCCGCCTCCCGTGGTGGACAAAGTAGGGGTAGCACTTTGGGAAAAACTCTTCAAAGCCCCTTCTAAAGAATGAGGGGGCTCAGATGCCAGCCTTAAGACAGCTCCCATGATGAGATACTGGAGTCATTTCTATCTGTTTCTTTGTTCTAGTTTTAATGCCCCTGCAGATGGAACACTTGTCTCAAATGCGCCCCTCAGCTAAGCATTTCAGAAAGCATGAATTAATGTCATTGATGACCTGAGTTTCCAGCAACAGAATGAGGTTAAAGTTGAGGGACTGTGACTTAGAGTCAGCTGGTACCCAGTAAGTTTCAGAGGCCCAACTGAACCTAAACTCTAAGCAAAACAAAAATAAGAGATTTCTAATAAATGAAATAAAAATATATGTCCAAAGGACCAGCTAACCATTAGGAAAGATACTTAGAGTTCTGGGTCTACAGGTTGTTTAATAACTAACTACAGACCAAAAGCAGTAAGAAGGAACTGAAGCTGGGGTGCGATGACTCCATCCTTTATACACTTGGTACAGAGCAAGAGGCGACAGAGCAGAGTTATCCCTATGGATATCATTAAGGAAAAAACTCTCCTCCATTGATGCATGAGACACACACACCTACTAGGTAATGCACACATGCAAGCCCTCACAGAATCACTACGTTTCTTCTACTAATTTAGGGACTAAAATTGTCCCAGTATGAAACTCTCAACCGAAAATTCTTGTGTGAACATGGTCACAAGTGCAGAATAATATAACTTTAGAAAGCTTTTCAGTGACCTTCTTCCTCTCTCTCTCTCGACATACTATTATACTTTTTTTAAGCTGGTTAATTTGATGTTATATTTCCCATGTCAGTGAATACGCCATCCTATACTTAAAGATTTATGAAACCGAGGATAAAGTAAACCATTAAAGAAAAATAGTTTGAAGGAAAGATAATTCTAATGTGTACATGTTTTTTGACTGTAAAAGGGTTTATATTAGAAAACAAATGACTCCACTACAGTGTCAAAATACTAGTATTTCCGGTCAAGTGGCTCCCTAAGTAGTTTACCAGATTTTATTCTTCCTCCCCTAAAAGTAGTTATGACACTTTCATTTGAGAGAGAAACACTTTCAGATGGCTGTCAACAATTTTGAAGATATGTGGTATCATTTTTAACGTTTAAAATAGCGTATGCATTGTAAACTGAATGTTTCGAAAACGAGGATGGAAGCACTTACCCAAAAAAAATGGTTACTCACCTCTGTAACTGTTGTTCTTCGAGATGTGTTGCTCAGATCCATTCCCGTTAGGTGTGCACACGCTGCGTGCACGTTCGTCAGAAGATTTTTACCCTAGCAACTCCAGTGGGTCGGCTGGGTCCCCCCCTGGAGCAGCGCCACTATGGCGCCGGATATATACCCCTGCTGACCCAACCGCTCCTCAGTTCCTTCTTGCCAGCTACTCCGACAGTGGGGAAGGAGGGCAGGTTTGGAATGAATATGAGCAACACATCTCGAAGAACAACAGTTACAAAGGTGAGTAACCGTCTTTTCTTCTTCGAGTGCTTGCTCATATCCATTCCAGTTAGGTGATTCCCAAGCCTTACCTAGGCGGTGGGGTCGGAGTGAGATGTCGCAGAGTGTAATACTGCGGAGCCAAAGGCTGCGTCATCTCTGGACTGCTGAACCAGGGCATAGTGAGAGGCGAAGGTATGGACCGAGGACCAGGTAGCTGCGTGACATATCTCATGGATGGGCATGTGAGCCAGGAAGGCAGCAGATGAAGCGTGAGCCCTGGTAGAGTGTGCAGTGACGTGGCTCGTGACGTGGCTTGAGGGGACATGAGCCAAGTTATAACAGGTGCAGATGCACGATGTCACCCAGGATGAAATCCTTTGTGAGGAAACGGGTAGGCCCTTCATACACTCTGCCACTGCGACGAAGAGTTGGGGTGTTCTGCTCGATATAAAAAGCGAGTGCTCTACGGACATCTAGGGAGTGCAATTGTTGCTCCCTGCGCAATGAATGTGGCTTCAGGAAGAAGACTGGAAGGAAGATCTCCTGGCTAACACGGAAGGCCGATACCACTTTGCGGAGAAAGGCTGGATGTGGTCGCAACTGCACCTTGTCTTTGTGGAACACAGGATATGGAGGGTCCGCCATGAAAGCCCGAAGCTCGGAAACTCATCTTGCTGATATGATGGCCACGAGGAAAGCGGTTTTCCAGGACAGGTACAGAAGGGAGCAAGTTGTTAACAGCTCGAATGGGGCCGATATAAGTCTGGTAAAGAACCAGGTTGAGGTTCCAGGTTGGGGCAGGGCGGCGTACGTGGGGGTATGGGCGCTCCAAGCCCTTGAGGAATCGAGATACCACAGGATGTGAAAACACTGAACGGGCATTCTCCCCTGGGTGGAAGGTAGAGATGGCCACCAAGTGTACCCTCAATGATGATACCGCTAGGCCCTGCTGTGCAAGAGACCAGAGGTAGTCCAAGATGGTGGAGATCGAGACCTCAGCGGGAAGAACGTTCTGCTCTCCGCACCAGCATGAGAAACACTTCCACTTGGCCAGATATGTTGATCTAGTGGAAGGCTTTCTGCTACCCAAGAGTACTTATTGCACTGGGGCAGAGCAATGCAACTCAGACTGGGTCAACCACTTAGGAGCCATGCCGTGAGATGGAGGAACTGTAGATCTGGGTTGTGAAGTTTGCCGTGGTCCTGAGTTATCAGGTCCGGGTGAAGAGGTAGAGGGATGGGGTAGGCTATTGACAGGTCGAGCAACATGGTGTACCAGTGCTGCCTGGGCCACGCTGGAGCGATGATCAAGCGGGCTCTGTCCCTGCGTACTTTCAGCAGGTCCCTGTGGACGAGTGGGAACGGTGGAAAAGCGTAGAGCAAGTGAGTCGTCCATGGTATCAGGAAAGCATCCGCTAGCGAACCCTGGGAGAGGCCTTGAAAGGAACAGAATATCTGGCATTTCCTGTTCTCGCAGGACGCAAAGAGGTCTACACGGGGAAATCCCCACTTCCGGAAGACCAAAAGAATAATGTCCGGGCGAAGCAACCACTTGTGAGAAAGGAAGGATCTGCTGAGACGATCCGCCAGAGTGTTTCGAACCCCCGGGAGAAAGGACGCTATGAGGTCTATAAAGTGAGCTATACAAAAAGTCCCAGAGTTGTATGGCTTCCTGACAAAGGGTCGAGGACCTTGTCCCGCCCTGTTTGTTTATATAGTACATGGCTGTTGTGTTGTCTGTGAATATTGACACACAACGGCCTTGCAAGTTTTGCTGAAATGCCTGGCATGCAAGGCAGACTGCTCTCAGCTCCTGGACACTGATGTACAAGGCCAGCTCCTGAGATGACCAAAGGCCTTGAGTGCGTAGATGTCCGAGGTGAGCACCTCCGCCGAGAGATGACGTGTCCGTCGTCAGGGGCATAAAAGGCTGGTGCGGATGGAACAGCAGCCCTGCAGACACCAGGGAGGGGGTCAGCCACCATTCGAAGGAGCCTAGCATGCTCAGGGGAATGGTGACTATCCTGTCTATGGCATCTCTGCCTGGTTGGTATAGTGAGTTGAGCCACGATTGGAGGGGACGGAGGTGCAGTCTGGCGTGCTTTGTCACAAACGTGCAGACCGCCATGTGACCCAGGAGACCGAGGCAAATGCGAACCGAAGTAAATGGAACAGCTTGCAGGCTCTGGATGATGGCCACCATTGCCTGGAACCGAGGCAGCGGTAAGCAGGCTCTGGCGAAATTGGAGTCCAGGGTGGCGCCAATAAAGTCTATCCTCTGAGTGGGAATCAGAGTGGATGTTTCCGCACTGATCATCAGGCCTAGATGTAGGAAAAGGTCTTGACAATGCCGACGTGATGGGTGACTTGTGCCTCGGAGGTCCCTCGGATGAGCCAGTCGTCTAGATATGGAAAAACGTGTATCTGACGGCGGCGGAGGTGGGTGGCGACTACAGCCATGCATTTCGTAAATACTCTTGGGGCTGTAGAGAGGCCGAACGGTAGGACCACGAACTGAAAATGTTGGCGGTTGGCTACGAACCGGAGGTACTTCCTGTGAGGAAGATAGACGGCTATGTGAAAATACACATCTTTCATGTCAAGGGCGGCATATCAGTCTCCGGGATCCAGGGATGGGATGATGGTCCCCAGGGATACCATGCGGAATTTCAACTTTATCACGAATTTGTTGAGCTCCCGCAGATTCAGGAAAGCTCTGAGATGCCCCTTTGCCTTGGGGATTAGGAAGTAGCGAGAGTAAAACCCCATGCCCCTTTCGTGTTTTGGTACCTCTTCTATGGCTCATTTGGCAAGGAGCGTCTGCACCTCCTGAAGGAGGAATTGCTCATGAGAGGGGTCCCTGAAGAGGGACGAGAAAGGGGGGTGGTATGTGGTGCGTGAAATAAATTGGAGGTGGTACCCAAATTCCAGCTTGCATAAGACCCAGTGATCTGACTTAGCTGGGACCACGCAGGGAGGAAAAGGGAGAGGCGGTTGGAGAAAGGAGGGAATGGAGCCTTTAATGAAACTGGTACGTCGTCCTCGGGCGCACCTTCAAAAGGTGGGTTTTGGCCCTGCGAGTGGTTTGGAGGGACCTTGGTTCTGGCCTCTTTGGGTGCCTCACTGCCTCCGACGACTGGTTCTACCCCGCCTTCTGGCAAAGTCCTGTCTCTGTCTGGGCTGAGGGTAACAGTGGTGTGGCTGCGGGCGGAACGGCCTGCGCTGAGTCACTGGCGAGTGCATGCCTAGTGAGCGCATAATGACCCTGTTATCTTTTAGGCTTTGCAGCCTAGGGCCTGTCTTGTCAGAGAAGAGGCCTTGCCCTTCAAAGGGGAGGTCCTGGATTGTATGCTGGACCTCCGGGGAAAGGCTTGAGACTTGCAGCCATGAGATACGTCTCATAGTAACTCCAGAGGCTAGGGTCCTGGCTTCAGAGTCCGCTGCGTCCAAGGAAGCCTAGAGGGAAGTTCTAGCCACCTTTTTTCCTTCGTCCAGGAGGCCGCAAATTCCTGCCAGGAGTCCTGTGGGAGCAACTCCTTAAACTTGTCCGCCGTTGCCCAGGTATTATAGTTATAGCGGCTAAGGAGGGCTTGCTGATTAGCCACGCGGAGTTGGACCGCCCCTGCAGAGTAGACTTTGTGCCCTAGCAAGTCCATGCGCCTCGCGTCCTTTGATTTCGGGGCTGGGGCTGGCCATGGCGTTCTCTCTCATTGACCGACTAGACAACGAAGGAGCAGGGAGGAGGATGGATGTATAAGTATTCGTAGCCCTTGGAGGGCACCATATATTTACGTTCCACTCCCCAGGCAGCAGGTGGGATAGAGGCCGGAGACTGCCAGATCGTGCTGACATTGGCCTGGATCGTCCGGATAAAGGGGAGGGCCACTCTCATGGGGGCATCAGATGATAAAATGTCCACCACTGGGTCCTCTACCTCCGGGACTTCCTCGACTTGCAAGTTCATATTTAGTGCCACATGCCTGAGGAGGTCCTGGTGGGCCCTCAGGTCAATTGGTGGAGGGCTTACAGATGTTCCGGCTACCGCCTCGTCAGGGGAGTAGGATGAGGAGACACCAGGGACAAGCGGGTCAGCTGAGGCCTCTTCTTGGTGGCCAGCCTCTGTCTCCCTTGGGATCTGGAGTCTTGTGGTTGGACCAGCACTTCTTCTGAAGTAGAAGGAGGAGGGCAGCTTATAGTGGCTTCCGACACCCAGTGCTCTGATGTGGCGGAGCGAGATGGGCCTGATGATATGCCCAGGGTGTCCAGAATGCCCACTGGTGAGAGCCATGATCTTGGGCCTGAGGCTCATGGAATATCCTGGCGGGCACATCGGAGTCTCTGTCCTGGGCGTACAAACTGTCCACCTGCAAAGACACGGACGGGTGCCGGGACAGCCAGGGAGGAGCTGAAAGACCCTGGAAAGAGTCCTTCTCTCTCGCCGTTGCTGATCTCCTCGGCACCGGGGATCGGTACCTGGAGCCATACCGGTACCGAGAACAAGATCGGGACCTGCGACCTGCACGGTGCCAGGAGGTTGACCTGGATCTCAAAGGTCTGCATCGGAAACGGCTGTGAGAGTCCTGGTGCCGGGAGTGGTGCCAGGAGCTGGAGCAGTACCGAGAATACCGAGCCGGAGGCCGAGACATCAATCTATGCCGCGAGTATGACCGGTACTGAAGAGGCGATCGGTGCTGGCACTGCGAGCAGCGTCGGGACTGTGATCGTCGATGGGACCGCGGACAGCTCTGGGGACCTGGATGGTGATCAGTGCCGATCTGCCGGGTCGACTGAAGGTGGTCTCATTAGGGCTGGCTTGCCTATCAAGTGTAATACCTGCACCAACGGTGCCGGCGGTTGAGGCAGGACAGATTCCGTCATAGCTATGAGGTCCCTGGCTGCGGAGGGGACCGTAAGCTCAACCACAGGCCTTGGCGAGGAGCTCTCAGGGACGGGATTCAACAGCCCCTGTGGGACTGGAGTCGACGGTACAGCAGCAGTCGGTGCTGCGGTGGGTGTAGGTGCTGGGCGGTCCGAATGAGGCTGCGTCTGCGGTGCAGAGGGCACAGAGGTAGTGGAGGACTTCGACCTCCTCAGTTTTGGGGAGAGAGATCGGTGCCGAGCAGGTCCTTGCGCCAGAGACGGCTGGTACCGCGGCGTCTTAGCGGTGCCGGCATGGTCCGGTGCCAGAGAAGCGCTTCTAGCAGAGGGCTCAGCGCTCGGTGCCGAGGGTGGAGGATTCAGAACTGCTTCCATGAGGAGATTCTTTAGGCGAAAGTCTCTCTTTCTTCATCCTCAGCTTAAATGCTTTGCAAATACAGCACTTATCTGTAATGTGCAATTCCCCGAGGCACTTGAGACAGGAGTCATGGGGATCTCCTGTAGGCATCGGCTTGTGGCAGGCCAAGCAAGGTTTGAATACCGGTGAACAGGGCATGGGCCCCAGCACTGGGTGCAGGGAAGGGGCTAATGCCCAAACTCCGCTTAACTATATACACTAACTATCTAAAGAACTATCAAACTAACTGTAATTATTTAAATTCCAACTATATACAACAAAGATATCGAAGAAACTACAAGTAGCTAGGGAAGTGGAGGACAGCTAAGCCGCGCTCCACTGTTCCAACGACCGACACGGGCAGCAAGAAGGAACTGAGGAGCGGTTGGGTCGGCAGGGGTATATATCCGGCGCCATGATGGCGCCACTCCAGAGGGCGACCCAGCTGACCCACAGAGTGTTGCTAGGGTAAAAATCTTCCGACAAACGTGCACGTGGTGTGTGCACACCTAACTGGAATGGATATGAGCAAGCACTCCAAGAAGAACCTACTAGCCTGAGAACTAAGCTTAACAGGCAAGATGAAAAATACTGGTGACATTATGCACTTAAAGAGGCTGTGCCTCTTCCTCTAACCAACAGTTGTTTTTTTAAAACAAACGAACAAACAATGCAGCCTTCTGAATATTCTTCAAGTATAGTCTGGTTAGAGTTACTATTGATTACAGTGATATTCTCTACACTTAAAATGGGGAATACAGCTGGAAATGGTGATACCTCTAAAATTGGAATGAACTTTAAATGGGGCTACTATAGTAGTAAATACTGGTCAAATAAAAAGTATTCGTGAACTATATTTGAATTCCACAAGCATTAATCTATTATTTATTTGCTTAATCGTGTTTGGCAGGTCAAACACCATAAAATAGTGTTTAAGCAAATTAACAAAATTTCCATATAGTTAAAGTTAGTTGAATGGACAAATACAATTTGATCAAACCCTATTTGCTACATCCATTGGTTCTGTTATACCTTCTCCGTCTTCACTCCAGTTTTTTCTACAATAAAGCATAGTATATCTTGAGCTGATTTCTGCAGTACCCCATTTCCTCACTTCCTCATCTTACCCCATTCTCGGCCTCTCTTCTCTTCCCAAAATGTCTCTAAAATTGTATTTTTCTCTTGCCCATCCTCCCTGCCACAGACCTAGTCTATTGCTTTTTACAGTTCTGCAGACTCCAGAAAGCTAGGTACGTTTTGCTGAATCAGGCCCAAAACAAGCAAGTGCTCACCACCCTTGTCTAGCAACAAACTACTATAGTTCTTTGTATTTTAATATCTCATATGCTTTGTACTTTAATTTAGCAAGTAAGTGCTTAACAGGTGTGTGGCCATTTTAGCTATAACTCAGTTAATTTAAGAAGCCCATCATTCTTCTTCAAAGACTGACAACCTCTATCAAATCAAGAATCTTTGGATCCCAAAACAACAGCCTTAACCTATTCAATTAAATTAAATATTCCCCATTAAGTGTCCGTAACCTATCTTTACATTTAAATAAACCCCTGCTTGAATGGTTTTATCCCCAATGGGTTTTAATATTATCTTTACAGGTTTACAGAACAGACTTTCATGGGAAAAGTAATTTTAGTGGAATGGTAAAGTAATGAATTAGTTCCCAAAATTAAACCAACTTTTAGCAGTATAGTAACCAATAATTATCTTAAGACTTCATGGAAACTTTAAGAAAACCACTTTTACCTTTTGTCCATTGTCACAATGTACAAAAATTAGACCACTCCAAGGAAAAACTGAGGGCTTTGTGGCAAGTGATGGATTAGGACTCACAAGAATTAAGATACTGGTCCTAAAGAAACAACAAAAAAGGCAGTAAAAACTATAGTATCTACATACAAAACTGAATATCTATACTTTCATTCTCTTTGCACGTCATAACTCATGACATATAAAAATCACTTAACACTGTAAGAGCAAACGTTAGATATATGACTTTAAAGTTCTAGATCTTAGTGCAGTGGGTAAATGTTATTCCTAGTATTAAATTTACATCCTATTTATTACTGCAATTTGTGGTCTCTGTATGTTTCAAAACCTTGAGAGTAAGGGTATATATGTACACTCCACTTACATGTAACTGCCAATGGTTGTAAAAGTTGTCCTCGTCTGCCTTGGAGAAAGCAGAAAGCCGGCTATATGTTCCAAAACCCCTAGACAATATAGTTTTGTTGTGCTCATTGAAAATAGGACTTAAGGACTTGTGGGCTCTAGTTTGTACTGTCGGGACAACGTGACTTGGGTAAGGAATATTTGAGGCACCCTTTAAACCAGTCACCATAAAAGCGAGCTTTCCTCCTCTTTTTCTTGCAGTTGCCACTGACTTTGGTGAAAATAAAAGCATTCCAATTGCACTGAAGGTTCCCACCACTCCTAATGCAGGGCTGGAGGGATGCCTTGAAGTCCATTGAGGACTTCATGGTCTTAGAAGAACACAAAGTTTGGCTAAATCAGAGCAGATACTGCGCTTGATCTTAGCTCATAGAGCCGAGAAGCGATACTCTGATTTAACTTCCTATGCTATGAACATGAGTACAAAGGGAGTACACTGGAATTAAAAAGATCTTCTTACAAAGCTGCAGGAAGTTAGGAGCACCGATATGTCAGAAGTGATCACTTTTCAATTCTTTTGAGTCTTGACCTCTTCTTTGAAAGAGACCACCTCATCAGATGTGCCAGAACTTTGTAATACTAACAAAGTGCTGAGACTTCAAGTGCATCTGGAATCTGAGGAACCTTTCTACTTTGAGCATGAGTTTATCAGGCGTTTTGGAGGTGAAATTACACTGGGAATTCTGGGTTTGCTCCAATGCTTGCAGTGCTGACAAAGCCTTGGGACTCAGTAGCCACAGTGAAATCAGGCGATTACTGTTAGAGTTTACTCTTTGAAGCCCTCCAGGCTGGTCTTGATTTGGACTTATGGAAATCATTCTAGAATGTCTCAAGGGGGATGTTAAAGGCAGTCTCACCTATCTTAGGTGTACAGGAGACATTTTCAGGTAGGCACCCCTCACATCTGGTGGCTGACTCCCAGGAAAATGAAACAGACAATTTCAAGCCATGTCAATGAAGCAGAACAGAATTAAATGGGTGAGCCTGAGTGGCTGGTCTTCCTTCCTCCCAAGATGTTGAAGAAATTGATTACATTTTGTAATTCAGAAATATTACACACACCAGAATACAAGACCCAAGCAAATGCCAAAATGCGAGATTAATGAATGTGGAGAATTACTTGTGGCTGTTTTACAAATATCCTGCATGAGACGTCTGATTTTGGAGCTACTTCCCAGCCAGAATACAAAGAAACAAACAAAATGAGAAATACAATCTGTCTTGGAGACAGGTTTGTTGGTATTAAGCTAAAGAGCTGGGTGGGCAGTCTAAAGTCTAACTGATTTGGGTCTAGCGATCTTTGACATCTAGTTTGTAGAGTAAGCCTTTGTTGGGATAAGAATGGAATTAACAAAAAAAACTGGCAGGATGGTTCATTTTGAGACAATCCCAAGCCCCACCCACAGGAATTAATTTGGGATGCATCTGTAGCAGTGCTTCATGTTTGAAGAAGTTAGTATAGAAACAAATCAGTCATGCGAGTCTGAAAGTTAAAACTAAAGTTGCCACAATCTTATGTGAGAAACTTCAACTCAAAAGGTACTTCACTTCTCAACTCCTTTTCCTCTTTACAGGGAGTTGAGGCACCTATGATTCTCTGTCACTCCCAGCTGATGGCATGAGTTTCAGTATTTTTCTTTTCAAACTTCTCTTGACAGAGTCTTTCCATCATATCCTCAATCTTCCACATCCTTTCTTGCTGGCCATTCTTTTTCCATTCTTATATCACGCCCAGCTCAAACATGCCTTTCTCCACCAAAAGGTCTAAGTTCATCTTTTCCCTCACTTCTTCCATGTACACATAGTCTACCCTCTGGTTACCTCCCATTAATGTCAGTATATTATTTTCTACTACCTGTATCTTTTAATCTATCTCTGTAAGATGAAGAAGTTATTCACCTTATGCAGAAACAATGGTTCTTAGAGATGTTTCCCCTATGGTTGCTCCACTCTAGGAGTGTTTGCGTCCCTGCGCTGCAGATTGAAGAACTTCAGTAGCAGTGTCTGCTAGGCCCACATGTGCTGCCTCCCCTCATGCCTCGCCACAAGGCGAGTCAGGGCACACAGGCTAATTCCCCTCAGTTCTTTCTTTATCGCAGAGCCATTGATAACAACTCTGAAGTAGAGCGGAGAGATGGGGGCTGTGGAGCACCCATAGAGGGACACATCTTAAAGAACCATGGTTATTGCACAAGGTGAGTAACGCCTTCAAGTAATATCCCTATGGGCTCTCCACAGTAGGCGACTCTTGAACAGCATGCCCACCGGAGGGCTGGGACTTTGAAGTCAGGTCAGTTACAGATAAACAGTACTGTGGAGCCAAATATGGCATGGAAACAGAGTCCCCAGTGATCGCACATTGTTCTGCAAAGGTGTGGTCTGATGCCCATGTTACTGCTCTATCAATTTCTGAGATAGAGACATTCTTGAAGAAGGAAACATATCAAGAGATCAACCTCGGAGAGTGCGTGCAAATACTATCTGGAGGGGTCATGTTGTGATAACATTGTTTAATACAGTTTGAGACCCATTTGGAGAGCCTCTGGAGTAATGTTGCTTACCCCTTTGATCTTTCTGCAACAAAAACGAAAAGCTTCAGTGACTTCCAGAAAGCCTTTGCCTATCCAGGTAAAAGGCTAGGGCTCTCCTCACATCTATTGTGTGTAATATAGCCTCCCTGTTGTCATGGCAAGGCTTTGGGTAGAAGCTTGGAAAGTGAATCAATTGGTTCATATGGAATGGGGAGGTTGCCTTAGGAATGAATTTTGGATATGGCCTGAGTGTTACCTTGTCCCAAAAGAACTGAGGGGGCGGGGCAGAAGGGAATGTGCCATCAGAGCTGCTATTTCTCCTATTCTCCTTGCCGACGTGATTGCTATAAGGCCACTTTCACTGAGATGTATGTAAGTGAACATGTGGCCATGGGTTTGAAGGGAGACCTAATCAGTCTTTTTAATACCAGGTTTAGGTCCCATGTGGGAGAAGGAAATCGAGGTTGTGGCAAAGGGCTTTATACCCTTGCGGAACCTTTTAGTGGTTGGGTGTGACAGCACTGAGTATCCCTCTACTGGTTGGTGGAAGGCTGCTATAGCTGGTAGGTGGACTCAGAGAGCCCCAATCTTTTTAGGGTCAGTGCATAATTGAAGGTATGTGGAAGAGTTGCAGATGTCAGGGAGATTTGTTGGGAAGTATACCAAGTCCAAAACCTGGACCATTTTTGTAGTATGTCATGTTGAGGACTTTCTACTGTGTAGTAACACCTCTTGTACCTCCTTCAAACAGGAGCTTTCTAGATGTTGGAAACTAAGAAGGAGCCATGCTTTGAGGCAGAGAATCCTCAGGTTGGGATGTAAAGTACGTCATTTATTCTGCAAGAGGAGGTACGGAGTGGCTTGGAGAGGGACTGGCAGGCATGTCACAAGCTGTGAGAGGTAAGGGTACAAGACGTGCCCCATCTCTTTTTATTTTCAGCAGGACTTCAATAGTAGGGGAAATGGAGGAAAGGCATAGAGAAGGTTTCTGTCTCAGTGGCAACAAGAGCATCGCCCAGGCAGTGTTGTCCTATCTCTGCTCTGGAGCACCAGTGTGGACATTTCTTGTTCAGGTAAGTGCATATAGTACATACAGGCTAGGTTGTCTGTTACGACTGTTGTGTGCAATCCTTTGGCCAATAGGAGGAAGTGACCGCAGGCATTCCTGATGCTCTTAGCTTGAGGAGGTTGATGTGAAGAGATATGCATGTGGGTGACCACTTGCCTTGTGTCATGAGGTTGTTTAGATGTGCATTCCACTCTATCAGAGAAGCAACAGGGGAGTTTGGGAGAAGGGGATCCCCTTGTAAACATTGGCTGGGTCTTTCCACCAATCTAAGGAGTTCTTGATTCTGGTTGGTAGTGAAAGAGGTTTGTCTAGTCGGTCCCTCTTTGGTCTGTAAACTGGGCTGAACCACATCTGGAGGCATCACATGTGAAGCCTGGCATGTGGTATTATTGTTGTGCTTGCTGCCATATGCCCCAAGAGTTGGAGGCACTGTCTGGTTGATGTTCGCGGGGTACTTTGAATGGTCTCTTTGAGTGTGGCCATGGAGAGAAATCTGTGTTGAGGTAGGAGAGCTCTGGCCTGTAACGAGTCGAGGTTGGCCCCTATGAATTCCAAGTGTTGCACTGGAATGAGGGTTGATTTTTAGGTGTTGATCTGTAAGCCCAGGTCTGTAAACAAGCACACTGCAGCTTTGATGACTCAGTGATTCTCTTGCAGAGACCAGGCTCTGAGGAGGCCATCATCCAGATAAGGTAAATCATGATCCCTTGGGAGCATATAAGTGTGTGTCCACTACTGAGAGAACCTTGAAAATACTCTAGGGGCCAATGATAGCCCTAAGGGGAGTACTGGTAATTGTCTTGTCCCAGAGCAAATCTGAGAAATCGTCTGAGAGTCGGTAGCACTGAGATATGAAAGTAGGTGTCTTGAAGGTTGAAAACTAGTCTCCCTATTCTAATGCTGGAACAAATAGTTGCTAGTGACCATCTTGAATTTTTGAGCTTTGACAAACTTGAGAGTTCTGAGGTCTAGTATGGGTCTCCAACCTCCTTTCCTCTTGGGTATTAGGAAACAGCGAGTAGAACCCTTTGCACCACAGATGTTGAGGTAGTGTTCTATAGCTCCTTAACTGGAGGAGACTACCTACCTCTTGCCATAGTAAATTTTCATGAGAAAGTCCCTGAAGAGGGACGGGGAAGGTTGTTATGGGGGAGTCAGAGAGGTAAAATGGATACAGTACCCAGTGCGAATGATTGCTAAGACCCATTGGTCTCATTTTATGTGTTCCCAGGTGCGGCAGAATTCTGCCATAGAATTCTACTGTCTGGTGGCCAAATGGGTGGATGGCAGTGGTCGGATGTAGCAAATGGGGGGAGTGGTCTATCAATATCTCAACCAACACATCAAAATCAGTGTTTGGACATGGATAGCTGGGATGAAGAAGGTTGCAGGCCAGAAAGTTTATGCCTCAAAAATTTGTTGTTCTTCCCCTGTGGGTCATTGTAACATTGAGCTAGATATTGGGAGGCGCACGGTTTGTGCTAGGCCTCGGACTAAACTTCCTCTTTTGTCCCAGTTTATAGATGCCAAGAGAACAGAGAGTGGTTTGAGAATCTTTCAGCACATGCAGAGAGGCATCAGTCTTTTCCACAAAGAGTTTAGTGCTTTCAAAGGGAAGGTCCTTGATGATTGACTGTACCTCCTTCGGGAAGCCCAAGAAATGGAACCATGATGTATGTCGCATCACCACCTCCGGAGATGGACCTGGCTGCTGTGTCGAGGGCAGACTGTAGCGTTATTTTGCTACTAACTGTCTCTCCTGAACAATGGTCTTGAATTGATCGCAATATGATTCAGGTGGCTTCTCAATAAAATCTCTCAGTTTCAAATAGTTTACGTAGTCGTATTTAGCCATCAGAGCTTGGTAGTTGGCAATTTGAAGCTCAAGTGTGGCCTTCCTCCTGAAAAGGTCCAAAGGCTTCTAATCCTTATTGCAGGGAGTGGACCTCATCTGGTGTTGTTGGCCACAGGAATTAACAGCATTCACCATGGTGGAGTTGGCTGGGAGGCGGGAGAAGATGATCAGTCTCCCATGCTGGGACATAATATTTTTTGTCCATCCACTTTTGGGGGGAGGGATAGCTCAGGGGCTTGAGCATTGGCCTGCTAAACCCAGGGTTGAGAGTTCAGTCCTTGAGAGGGCTGCCAAGGGATCTGGGGCAAAATCAGTACTTGGTCCTGCTACCGAAGGCAGGGGGCTGGACTTGATGACCTTTCAGGGTCCCTTCCAGTTCTATGAGACAGGTATATCTCCATATTTAAAAAAAAGGTAGAAGCCAGCATGGGATTTGCCAAGCGGTTCTAGCTGGGTCCAGAACGGCCTCATTAATGAGTAGGCATCCCTCTTCCCTAATCCTACTCAGTGATAAGATCCTTCACGAGAGGCTTTCTACACTGGAAAACTGACCAACACAACTATAGCAATATAATATACCAATGTATCTAGGTTAGTGTAACTTATTGTGTGGACACTTTTCTGGAATAAGTGATTTTACTCTAGTATAACTACTCCATACAATTACACTGGACATAAAATCACATGTATGCTGGAAGTGTGTTCACATGTGGAGTTATACTGGCATAGCTATAGTGGTATGTGCTTAGTGAGAAATGATACAACTGATCTCAAAGACTTTTAGATAAATCATATCTAATTTTAATTTGCAATTATAATGGTTAAAACACCAAAAATAAAAGTAAAATATCTAATATATTAGGACCTATGTGGTATATATATTCATGAAAGCTCAAACTTTTACCAGATTCAATGGTCAAAGTAATCTGAACAGCGAGAAAATACCTTTCATAGTAGAAAAAGACCAATGAAAAGAGACTCACTTTGGCTCAATAACTCCATGTTGAGGTGTTATTGTAAGACAATGAGCTGGCCAAGAAAGTTCAAATTTCAATGATCTATTACAATTGTTGATAATTTGTATATGTCCAGTTTCTGCTGTTGCACCTATTGTACAATACAAAAAAAGTTTTAGTTCAGCTATAAAATTTTACATGAATAAAATTACAGCAGATCAAAAACTGACAGCACCATTGATTAAGAAGGAAACTGTTTGCTATTTAACATCCCTTTGTCATGTTTCGTACCTTGGTGGTTCTTCTTGCTGACAATGGAGTTATATTTTAGAAATTAATCAATCAATCTCACAATCTCTGTTTCAGGACACATTCTGGCAACTCAAGGTATTTTGAAAGCAACTTCAGTTGACAAACCAAAACCACAGCTCAAACTATTTGGTGAGGAAATTCAATAGAGCTATAGTAAAGGTATCACCAAAGCCAAACTTAAATACGACAGTAGGTTAGGAACATCCACTAGTTAGACCAGTTATTTTACTTATCCAAACTTAAAAAAAATACTCACTAATAGGAGATGTCAAAATTAAGTGTTCAGGCTGAATGGCCCACGTCTCTCGAGAAATCAATTTATTCTGAACAGGGTCATCAGTATTTAAAGATAATGGGGGACCTTGAGGTCCTTTAACTGGAAGAACATCCAAAGTTGTATTGGTATGTGTATCAGTGCTTCCAAGTCTAAAATGAAATCATGAAATAAGAAAGAGCTTTTACTGCAGACAAAAGTAATTTCTTTATGCAAAGTTAGTTAGCCATGGTAACATTTTGTTTTTCTTTCGAGCACTAGCTTGATTTTATTATTTTAATATCTGAAACTAATACATATGCTCAGTTTACTAGGGCCTCAATTTCAACTGAAGTTTCCATTAATAGGAAATTATTGAAATTCAGTAGCCATATATAATTGACATACGACAATGGGCAGTTTAGTTTACATAAAATTTGAAAAGTAGCAAATGATATTCTTTGAGAAGGCTGCATTTCAGCAACTGGTGAGGGAAAATTACTTGTTGGTAATTCGAATTTCATAGTAGTCTCCTGACATCTAACGCAGCAACAGCAATTGTTCACAGCTTATTAGCTCTTCCTACCAGAAGTAAGCCTACTTTCGAACTTACTATTTTTTCTCCCCACCCCCAGTTTGACGTTTCTGGAGCAAAATATTAGATAATGAGGTCACAACTCCAAGCAACACTCTGATGGAAGGCAGGAGAGAGAGAGAGAGGATAGAAGAGGACAACTACAAACCAATGCTTGCAAGTAATTTTCCCTTGATGTATCTTACTTCCCACCCAGAAACAATTTCTGATAGCAGAAGTCGAAAGCATTGAGCCAGATGAGTTGGGCTTACTTCACAGTTGTGCTTGGAGCACGGGCAACAAACATCAGCAGAGTAGTTTACAAAAAAAAAAAAATTCTAGTTGGCATTGCCAGATGAAGGTGTCTGGAAGTAATCAGGTGGCTACCGTACAAATTTCTAAAAAGAGATACTTCAACCCTTTGATCGTAGGAAGTTGTCATGCCTATTACAAAAAGGTATAACAATTTTGGATGCAGCTGATTAGCTTGCTTTTGGATGCAATTTTTAATTCACACATTTTGGATTTGACTGTCATCTGTCCTTATGATCTTTAAAAAAACCCACAACTCTACATCTTTCTGAGAGATAGTTCACTTGACTCCCAAAAAGATGCCTTCTCTGATAAAACAGACTAGTTAATACAAAACTCCAAACTCATCTTTGATTCTTTTTTTAATTTACTCCAAAGAATGGGCTAGATCAGGGGAAAAAGGAGAAATAGCAGTAAGTGAATTCTCCCACTATGTAGGGAATTGTTAACAGAGTACGACTCTACTAGGTCCCATACTCTATAATACATCCAGGAGTTTGTGGGGTGTCTCCTCAATTTCCTCCAGAGGAATCTAGAGCTCATCTGCAATTCTCTTCAATAAATCTTGAAACTGTTTATGGTCAACTGGCAGAGATGACGAGGCCAGAGCAAGTGCCTCATCAGGAGATGAAGATATTCCTGTTGGAACTGGCAGTACCACTAGATCTGGCTCTATCTTTTCCTCAATGCCCTACCAATTCCGGATAATACAAAATGTTATCCACAGTCCCCAGCATGGTCAATGAGAGGGATCCAACATAGGTTGATAAGGGCCGCAAGGCATAGAGCAGCGGTTCTCAAACTGTGGGTTGGGACCTTCAATGGGGTCGCTAGGACTTGCTGGGCCCAGTGCTGAAGCCCAAACCCCACTGCCCAGGGCCAAAGCCAAAACCTGAGTGCTTCAGCCCTGGGCGGCAGGACTCAGGTTGTAGGCCTCCTGCCCAGGGTTGAAGCCCTTGAGCTTCAGCTTTGACCTCCCTGCCTGGAGCGGTGGGGCTCGGGCTTTGGCCCCCTACCCAGGGCAGTGGGACTTGGGCGGTCTCAGGCTTCGGTACCCCATCCTGGAGTAATGAAATAATTTTTGTTGTAAGAAGGTGGTCACATTGCAATGAAGTTTGAGAACCCCTGGCATAGAGGAAACCAACAGTCCTGGAGTGAGGGCAGAGAACCCCATATTATGAGGCTGTGGCAGAGCCCAGGATATCCTAACTTCTCTGTCTGGGCTTGTATCTCTTGGTGGGCTGATGGCAGTCCCATCTCCATGTCAGATTCTCCTGAAGAAAATGAGAGTTCCAGTTCCATTTGTGGTGCCCTTGATACCATCTATGTAGCACTAATGCAACTAGTAGATAGAATGAGGAATCAGTTTCTCTTGTAGTGTTTGTAGACTGCTAGTGTTAAAATTATCCTTGTAAGGACCAGGTCCTTTAGAAGGGGGGATTCTGGGTTGAGAATTACAAAAAATATCCTCAGGAGTGGTATGTGTGTCTGTTCTTGGACACTGGTGTTTCCTTATGCACTCATGTCAGTACCAACAGTCCATGAAGTTCTCATTTATCCTTTGATGGTACTGGCGGTTGTGCTGGTCTTGGTTTGTTACACTCCATTCTTAGTATTGACAGTCCTTCCTCTGTCAATGGTGCCGATGCAAAGGCTCTGATTCCTCACAACCTGTGGGTTGGTATTATGCCCTTTATAGGCTCTTGAACCTAGAGCATGAAGAGTCACCTAACTGAGAAGGATATCAGGGAAGTACCTCCTTTTCATTTAGGTGGTTCTGGAAGGGGGTTTTTCTTTAGGCTTTTTAAGAGGGCTTTCTGGTGAGCTTGGGAAAAAGAGCTTTTTAGCTCTAACTTTGTTCACCCATGTGTCAGAGGTGACAGTGCTAGACAGAACATTCATTAACACCTCTGCATGATAAGCACAGGGGGTCTGTCCGCTTTGGATCAGACTGAGGCCTCATAAAAAAAATATTCCTTCATCCTAAGTTTGAATTCCCATGCATGCCAGGTTCCACTTGGAAGAGTGGCAGATACTGCACCCAGTCAAAATATAAGCTTCTCTAAGGCAGTACAGGCACCTTTCATGGTTGTTGCTGACCAAGAACTGTCTCTTGCCCTAGATGCATCACCAAGCCTGGGATCCTGGGCATAACGTGAGCCCTATCTGGGTTGGGGCAGACCTAGAGTAGACGAGGTCCCTAAAAAATCATCAAAACTAACCATAACTAATATTTAAGTAATAAAATTTCTCTAGCAATGTTTACAGGTTTGAAGTTACAAGATCAGCTCTGTGGACAATGGAGAGTTCCCTCTCAGACTATGCAGCGGTAGAGAACTGGAAAGGCACTTGGTCTGTACCACTACTTAAATGCTCAATTCACACCATGAGAGGTTGCAGCCGTGGACAAACAGACATCATTAGCACAAGTCTTCCAGTCTCAAGCACATGCATACCCACAATGAAATACACTTAGGGACCAACACTCAAAGAAGCAGAGATTTCACTCAGGAAGCCAGCAACGAGGCTTTGGAATGGAGGAGGACTCGTTGTATCCCAGGCCCCAGCCACCCTGTTGTTACATTTCAAAGAGACAGCACTAATGGAGGACTCTTTACTGTTACTGAAGATAAGGGCAACATACTGGAGCTGTGGTCCCTAACAAAAAAGATGGCAGACAACTTAGTAATCTTTATTGATTGGATTGGGATGGTTTAAATCCCCAGGACTGTGCTGGATGCTTTAGGATTCTACACAGAAGACAAAGTAGGGAGCAGGGTCTAGAAGGTATAAAATGTGCCCTGATCTGGGAGAGGAATTAGCAGCCAGTGGGAGAAAGACCACCTCAGCAATTCTGAAGAGTGTAGAATTTAAATTCTACCTAGTTTATACCCAGAGGCTAAAGTTGCAGCCAGGTGCAGGACCCTCCTCACCAGGGACAAACTTTTGTTTCATTACTTAATGACATAAAGGAATAATAACTTTAGGCCAGGAAAAAAGCAGCAATTCTGCAACTTGATTTATGGGTATCTTTGGTAAAGTAAGGACTTGACAAGTCTGAGAAAGACGAAGCACTCTTTCCAGAATCCTCAGAGGCAGAGGGAAAGCACTTCAGTAGCAGGCGGCATATCATACATGCAGGGAGAATCTGCTTCAGAATTATATTAGACAGCGGGAGCCCTAGAGGGAACTGATCTGCAGAGAAATGGAGAGAGCGTCTGGAGTATGCAGCAGTCAATTCCAATGTTGATACTATGTAGGAGGGGAGTAAACAAACATACTATCAGAAGAAGGGTGGAGATTTTACCCAATAAGATCAGCCCAGGTCAATGAAGCACAAAGTTTCTGAAAGTAAAGAAAGGTCTGCACAATTGGGTTTATCCTGGTGATAATGCAGCCTGCCAGGGGTCTGTCATTTGGACTGAGACTCCCGAACAGCTTTACCTGGACAAGGAGCTATAAAGTTGGCTGCCAGGCCATGAAGACAAGCCAAGCATTACTTCTTGGAGACAGAGCTGAATCTTAAGAGCATTCAGTCCCCAGGGGTTCAGAGCCTTTGAGGAAGACTGGTGGGGAAGACAGGGAGGAAGAGAGTCGATGATGTTTTGCCCTTTCCTGTAGGGCTTCTGTCTGGCTAGAGAGCTTTGAAACCAGATCTCAGCAGCAGACAATTCCTGCGCTCACTGGGTTTTCCCTTTTCTTCCCTATTAAGTTCAGAAGGAGGAATAGGAAGTTAGGAAGGACAGAACAACAGCCGAGAACTCAAGTATTAGGTAGCATGTTATGCTTCGAGGTTAGGAGGCAGAGAAGAGAGAACACACTGACACATATATCAGAGTTAACTGATAAATATTTTGCCTCTTTGCTTCTGGTAGGTGATATCATAATGTTTGTCAGTAGCTAACTGTTGGGCACGAGAAGAAAAAAAAACAGGGACAAATGTACTTTGACGTATCTAATAGTGTTCCACAGAACTGCTCCATAGTCCTCGCAGAACTGATCCCTGAACTGGAACACTAGCAGTTTGAGGAAAGTTGACTTCTGGATTGATCTTACTATTCCTTTAGGGAAGCAATGTGGGTTCCACAATCTTCGAGGGTTTCGTCTGGTGGATAAGTCAGTGTAACAGCTGATCAGCTCCTGATAATAAGTTTATTCTCCTCACAGAGGCATCAAAACTTCAGCTAGCTTCTCTTACCTACCCCCAAACAAGCCTTAATCTCTCAGATCAGGGGCATAATTTATTCTGAAAAAATACATTCTCTTTGCCAGCTGACAGAATGCAGCAGAAGAGATATCCATAAATTGCAGGCAGGGGTGCATCCTCAGCTTTTTATTAGTTTAAAATTTTAGTTATCAACAATTCTATCAGAATGTACATCAAAATGCAAATACAAGATCCATTGTAATATTCAACTCAGAAAATATCATTTTCAGGGTACTGCCAAAACCCTTTCTAATCCGTGGAGAAATAAGGGAGTGGAAGTATAAAGAAAAAAAAAAGCTGAACTTTTTCATCTACTTTTTGTCACCGACAGTGTTTGATTACTCAATACACCACTACCTCTAAAAAGCTTTATTAAGCTTTTAATGTGAAAAGTAACATGACCCCCCCTAATGAGCAGTAAATCACAATGATTTTTATGTGTTAAGTCTAATGTTCACTTTACCTGTCTGATTCCAAGCTGTGTCCTTGAGACTCCCTCTTACAACTGGAATCTCTAGCATCTCCAACCACAGAAAGAATAACTTTACGCATATTTCCATAAAAAAGCTCGATGTCATTTGTCCTTTGTGGTAAGTCATACACTAAGAAAAGATATTTTGAAGGATTAAAAGGAAAAAAAATCTAAAAAGAACAACATATAACAATTATGCATTGTAACTGTGAATTGATAAGCTAGATGTTTTAGAAAAGATACCCATAATAAACTAATAAATGTACTGTGTAACCTAATAGAGTTTGCATTACTGAACCTAAAATAGACTCAGACTCCATGCACTTTTAATTGTGCTGTTAAACAACAGAATACCAATTGAAATTTGTTAAATATTTTGGATGTTTTTCTAGCCCGTATTCTGTGTTGTAATTGAAATCACTGTGTATATTATTTTTATTACAAATATTTGCACAGTAAAAAATGATAAAAGGAATAGTATTTTTCAATTCACCTCATACAAGTATAGATTGTAGTGCAATCTCTGTCATGAAAGTGCAACTTACAAATGTAGATCTTTTTTGTTACATAACAGCACTAAAAAAAAAATGTATAACTTCAGCCCCTACAAGTTCATTCAGTCCTACTTCTTGTTCAGCCAGTTGTTAAGACAAACAAGTGTGTTTACATTTACAGGAGATAATGTTGCCCTCTTCTTATTTACAATGTCACCAGGAAGTGAGAAGAGGCACTTGCATGGCACTTTTGTAGCTGGCATTGCAAGGTATTTATGTGCCAGATATGCTGAACATTTGTATGCCTCTTCATGATTCGGCTGCCATTCCAGAGAACATGCTTCCATGCTGATGACACTTGTTAAAAAAATAATGCGTTAATTAAATTTGTGACTGAAATCCTTGGGAGAAAACTGTATGTTCCCTGCTCTGTTTTACTCACTTTCTGCCATATATTTCATGTTATAGCAATCTCAGATGACTGAGCACATGTTTTTCATTTTAAGAACGCTTTCCCTGCAGATTTCACAAAACGCAAAGAAGGTACCAATGTGAGATTTCTAAAGATAGCTACAGCACTTGATCCAAGATTTAAGAATCTGACGTGCCTTCCAAACTGAGAGGGACGAGGTGTGGAGTATACGTTCAGTAGTCTTAAAAAAGGAACACTCTGAGGTGGAAACTACAGAACTTGAACCACCAAAAGAGAAAAATCAGCCTTCTCCTGGTGGCATCTGACTCAGATAATGAAAATGAACGTGTGATCTACACTGCTTTTGATTGTTATTGAGCAGAACCCATCATCAGCATGGGTGCATGTCCTCTGGAACGGTGGCTGAAGCATGAAGGGACATATGAATATTTAGCACAGCTGGTACGTAAATATCTTGCAACACCAGCTACAACAGTGCCAGGTGAATGCCTGTTCTCACTTTCAGGTGACACTGTAAACAAGAAGCAGGCAGCATTATCTCCTGCAAATGTAAACAAACTTGTTTGTCTGAGCGATTGGCTGAATAAGAAGTAGGACAGAGTGGACCGGCAGGCTCTAAAATTTTACATTGTTTTATTTTTCAATGCAGTTTTTGTGTATATAATTTGACATCTACAAGTTCAACTTTCATGATGAAGAGATTGCACTACAGAACTTGTGTTAGGTGAATTGAAAAATACTATTTATTTTGGTTTTTTACAGTGCAAATACTTGTAATAAAAAATAAATACAAAGTGAGCACTATACACTTGGTATTCTGTGTTGTAATTGAAACCAATCTATTTGAAAATGTAGAAAACATCCACAAATATTTAATTAAATGGTGTTCTATTAACAGCGTGATTAATCGCGATTAATTTTTAAAATCATGCAATTAATCGCAATTAATTTTTTTAAATCGCTTAACAGTCCTAATAATTTATTTCCTCATCAGTTTTTCTGTGGTGCTCAACATACCAGGAATGCTTCACCAATATTACATTGTTTTTGGCTTGTGGGTCCCAGGATATGAGACAGACATGGTGGGTGAGGTAATATCTGTTATTGGACCAACCTTAGTTGGCAAGAGAGATAAGCTTTCAAGCTTCACATCATTTGTTGTTGTAAAGAGGAAAACATTTAATAGAAAAGAATACATAGGGAAAGAATCATTCTAGATTATATCCACCTGTATATCCCTAAGCAACATAATTTCTGTGTGTCCCTGAATACTATTCAACACTTTTGGTGCTCAATAAGTAAATAAGTTTTTAGCATTTAATATGAAATTTCTTTTTCTTCAAATGAGATATTGAGTGTTTTCACCAACTCACAAAAAAAGGACACCCTCTGAGGCAGAAGTAGACTGTCTTAATCTGGATAATAAATTCCTTCATGGTACAAAGGAGAGGAAGAAAAGGCACTGCTTGAAATACTTCTTTTTTGGGATAAGTAATTTTTGCACTACGTTTAAAAAATGTTCCTTAGAAAGTAAAAAATGGTCACTTCTTAAAGATAATTTTACAAAGATCAGAATAAATTAACAGTGACAAATTTGCATTGGAGAAAAGTGTTCGAATACAGTATTTCTGAAGCAGCAATGAGAGGAAGATGCTACTGAAACCATTATTTAACATTTATAATGCAATACTGCCTAGAGGTCAGAGTCCTGTTTTGCCATGAGCCTACTCTACAAGCTTAGCAAATGGCAGTCCTTGCCACAAAGAGCTTACAACCAAAAAAACCCCACGTAACAGGTAGGCAAAAATAGGCAGGTCTGGGTAGGGAATAAGGGGAGGTAAATTTTGTGCCAATCAGGATTTCTATTCTGTATTTACCAAATACTGCACAAACAGTTTTATTAGGAGTAATGTCTAGAATAAACATTTCAGGAATAAATATTTGTAATGATATTTTTTCAGAAGTTACACGTTTACCTTCCGTCACTAGCTGTTCCCCTTGAAATTCTTCATCAAAGGTAATGTTTCTCAGCATGCTGTTTTCAGGGAGTATGTGTTTTGCTGCCTCTGGTTTATACAGCACAGCTCTGTTAGAAATATCAGAAAAACATACTTGGGATCCCCACTCATTTTTACCACTTAGGCTAAGATAACCGTACATCTCAGTGGGAAGGAAAAAAGTCTACCACCAACACAACCTTTACTCTATTTCTTGAATACACCAAACCTGTAACTTTCTTCAGTGATGTGACAGTTTTTATGAGCATACCTAATTCAAGAAATATCTGTTCTACTGCTCCATGATGTAGAAACTAGCGAACTGAGACAGTCTGATATTTTTTTTCACTGCTAATTCAGTTAAATGTATTTCTGAAGAACTTGCCCACTCTCACACTGTTTTAATTTTAAATAAGTAGTGTGTGGTACCACAACGTTTTCATCTTCAGAGTGAGTATGATGTCAGCACTTTAAAGAACTGAAGTCAGGGGATTCACATGGTTGTTATAATCTGGGCTTCAGGAATTTGGAAGCCTATTCTAAAATGTTAATTATTTCCTGGATTTCTACAAAGTCAGTTTCACAAATGGTATCTTCAACATAGATGTAATGTTAGTGTGGCGTGGCCATTTATCATCCCATTCTCTGAGCTTGTTTCCAATGAAAGTCCTTCATTGGCAAGTGCTGTAGTCATGAGGCTTAACTGATTCGATCTGATTTTGACAAGTGCTAAAAAATCTTTTTGAAGTCATTTTTAAAGTGACTTCACTTTAAAAATTTAAGTTACTTAGGGATATCAATATGGATTTAGGCTTGCATATAAACACTGAACTCCAAAATTATGATTTTAGGAAGAAGAGACATTTTGCTCTGAGTTACAAGTCTTACCTTTCACCCAACCTTTGTGTGTCAAAACTGTTATTTAAAGTTGAGTCACTGAGTACCAAAACACATGGGGAAGTTATAAACATTAGTCTATAGACTAGTAAATGTACTTTTTATGAGCATGGCTTAGGAATTTTTGCTAGTCTTGTATTTTTTAATTGTTTTAATTCAGATCTTTGGCAGGTTGATTGACCTACAACTCAAACATCACAAAAACCAGAAGATCTGCTGACTGGATATATTTTTGGATTCATGGACTTAGAATGTGAAATTACTAGAACGGGAAAGTTCGTCTACATACAGGTGAATTAGTCCTTATGTCAATGATCTCAAGGGAGTCCCCCATTCTGATTCATTACAGGACTCCCGAGGAGTAGCTCCAAGCATGAGAAACAAATTAGGCCACCATCTTCAATAACTGAATGAAAGGAAGACAACTTTACTTGCTGGCTTGCTTACATGCCTCCAGTGGCTACTGCTATAGTCACTGACTTCTGGCCTCTGGCTAAACAATGCCATCATGTCTGACAGAGACCCTGTGCTTCCTCCATCCTGTTGGCTACTGATGGATAAGACTCAATCAACAGGCAACATTTGAGGTTTGACACCTACAAACAAGCATCCTCCAGCTTGCTAGCCAGTAAGGTCCATACATCTAAGCCAATGAAACTACTAACTAATTAGCCAACTAATCTTTTCAACCACATACCAGTTTCCTGAAGCCAAATGTAGGCACTAGAGTAAAAAAAAAAAAAAATCCTTCCTATGTATCAACTTTTCAAATATATTTTGTTTTCTAGGTACTAGTAGAGGGATGCCTCTACCTCAACATTCCTGCACTTGTTTTTAACTCTGGCAGATGGCTGGTAGTGAGCACAGGTGGATGGCTAGAACCAACAGAATTCATCTGAGAAGCGTGCCTATCGAATAGTTCCTAAGTTAAACTGCCTTGCTGTCTAAAAAGATCACACATGCATATATTTCATGGGTTAGGAGATGTATATTTAATCAGGAAAAATCATGTTTTCACCTAAATTTATTTGAATTTCAAATATAATCTGCTGTGTCATTTTGAAATGTATTTGAATATTGCACGTAACCCTCTATGTTTGGGGGATGGAGTGAAGATACTGGCCGTTACCTAATCGTCTATATAATTTGAGACGGCTACATTAATTGGCATCCAAGCTGTAGTCTCAACATTAGCTTCAACCTGGAAGTGGTTTGATGCTCTATGACTGACTATCAACTATTTGGTTGGAACCTAAATATAACTGAGTGGCAGTGAGACTGATATGCCCTGTTATTATGGGGGCAGTCTTGTTTAGCTAAGTTATTACTCCGAAACTTACAAGGAACTGTGGGTTTATTTGGTATGGTTTAATCAGTTTGATAGACTGGTTTGATATAAACTAAATACAAGTTTATATGTATTTATTTTATGATGTTGTTTACTTAGTTTCGTTAATAAAAAATAAAAATTGGAAAAACTGTTTGCTTTGTATATTTCCTCCCTAGAGGTCAGGGTCCCAGACCGGATGAGTCCTGGGGTAAATGAAAGCAGCAACTCTAACCTGTGTAGTGATGTTCCATAGAACTGCTCTAAAGTCCTCCGATAGCTGGTGCACAAACAGGAAAACTTAGCTTTTGAAACAAAGTCGATTTACTTAAAGATCATTTATTTCAATGAGCCACATGTCTACCAGAACTTTGCAAAGCCTGGGTGGATATCAGCCAGTCAACCTAAAAGCCTATCCAATTCCTCCGTAAGACGTCTGTACTCACTAATTTTGGAATCCATTTTTGGCTTGGTCTGAATTTTCTGAGTGATAAATGGTTGGGTGTTTTGATACTTATTTTGCAACTTCAATATATGATCAGATCAACTGTTCCAGATACAGCAGAAGTGCTCCTTAAACTTAGCTTATTAAAAGTAGAGTGGCTGGTTAATTTTTCATCTTATTACAATTAAATATTTATACCTTAGATCCATTGTGCACACTTGAATAACTTGAACCACCTCTGAAGCGTGAATGTCAAAATATCCTAGAGGATTTCATTTGTGCATACACACACGTCCCTAACCCTCTCCACACATAAGAGTACAAATCAGCAAGCCAAGGTGAGGATCTCATTGAAGACTAATATAAAAAAATTGAACATCTACATTCTTCCTCTCAAGAGTTCTTAATTTTTTTGAATTTAAGTAAAGGCTTATAAAGTTAAGAGCAAAGCATATTAGGAATAAAAAGGTAGAATCTCTCTTCTGATTCTAGAGTCACACAAAACCAAAGTATGCTAGTGAAAGACTTAATGAGGCTTCATAATATCAGCAAAGATATTAATGTTATCCTTAGAGACATTGCAGAAATCACATAAGTAGTACTTGACATTTGACTTTTAACATACTTGTAATAAAATAGCTGACTATTTCAGAGTAGTAAATTCAACCCTACCTGCGATACTGTTGCCTGGAAACTTCATCTCCACAAAAGAAGCATATTGTAGATAATATCGATGTACTTGTTTTATGTAACATTTCTTCTCTTTCCACAAGATTACATGTTACTGTGACCACCTGGTAGAAATAAAGTCTTTAAATATTTGAATTTTCAAAGTTTTTTCCTTTAAATTAGTATTAAGTTTGGTAAAATAAAGTCAGTGTCAATGAAATGTACTGTAACACCAAGTTAGTTTAGTCTTCTGGATTTCATAAACTTGAATACAGTTCAACTGGGGAATTTACACACATTTTACAGGTTATGTATATTAGCTGGATATGTCAGCTTCAATTAAATTAATACAACTTGTGTTGAATTGGGCTTTTACACTTACCTCTTGTGTTCCTTCCTTAAGTACAAATTTCTCTGGAGAAACAACTATCACTTTAGGATCCATGACAGCTTTTGACTGAAGGTCCCTAAAGCACACTGCTTTAACATAGGCAGCTCGAAAGCCCATATTTCTTATGCGGAAAGTAACTTCTCTAAATTTATCAGGCAATAATCCATTCAGTGTTACCATGTAACTGTCAGAGAGCTTTTTAACGTTTTCTAAAATTACATTGCTTGTTCCCCCATATCCAGACAAAGGTATCTGAAAATAAAAATAGTAATTCAGCCAACATTTTAAGAATGTCTCTATCAAAACAGCGTTATGAAAGCTACTAAGGTTTACAAAGAATCCAAATGGTTAAGGGAGGAACCCATGAAAAAGCTTTAAATGTGACACACCTAAAACAGACCTTTTCAAAGTGACATTAGGTGTAAATTAATTGTATTGTATTTTACCTCAGACCGTTTAAAATACTGTTAACATCCTTTTAACAGTTGCAAGAACATCAGAGGGCTTGTCCACATGGTGGGGTAATGTGCAGTATGAGGATGTGATTTCTGAAGTGCCCTAACATGTTTGTACAATATAAACCTGTGTAAAGCACATCAGTTGGTCTGTGCAAACCCTGCTAAAAACCGAGTTTCCTAGTGCATTTTAATATGTATCCATTAAGGAACTTTTAAGGTGCACCAGGACACAACACATTAGCGTGCTTCAGAAATGGCACCCCTATACTGCATGTGACCCTACCATGTAGATAAGTGGGGCAACACGCATCGCCCTTGCAGTTGTATATTGTGAGCTCTCAGGCCTTAAGGATATGTCTACACATCAAAGAAAAACCTGTGGTTGGCCAGCTGACTCAGGCTTGCGAGGATGTTTCAGTGCTGTGTAGACTTCTAGGCTTGGGCTAGAGACTAGCTCAAGGACCCTGCAGGATGGGACGGTCCCAGATTCTGTGGGGTTCTAGAGCCCAGGCTCCAGCTGATAAAATCATAAAAAAACATTACTTCATCTAGATCCATCCCATGGTTTGGGGGGGCAAGAAGCAAGTCACTCTAACTCTCCTCCCCACACACACTTCCTTTGGTCATGCACCCTTCCTTTCAGCATTCAGCCTCCCTCACCCCCATGCAGCCTCCCCCACACACTCTCCCTTTTCCACACCAGCTCTTGCTAGCTCCATGCTGTCTCCCCACACACCTGCTGGGAAAAGTGCTTGCCCACACCTTCAGCCTTTCAGGGGTTCACATGGAAGGGTGGATGAGGCTTGTTACACTCCCTGAGAGGTGGGGAAGAGGTGACAGGAGCCCACCCACCTCCCAGGCCTCCCTAGAGCACTCCTGCAAGCAAGCCTCCCACAGACCCACTGCTGCTGCCTGCCACCCTCTGCCCCACCCCAGGAGGGGAGAAGCCAGGAGCTCATTCACTAGAAATATTACAAAATTAAGTCAGAATTCTTACAGTAAACTTAACTCCTGGTTGTGACTGAATCCCCAACTGTTTGATTTCAAGCTTTGCTAACATGCAAGCTACATGAGTGGGTGCAAACATCAAGAAGATATTGGTATCTTCTCTTGGGCGGATTTTGAGCTCCTGATTACTAGTCAACCGCTCTTCTGTACCAAATGTATTTTTCAACTATAAAAAAAATAAAATATGATTGAATGCAATAAAAGCCAGCAACAACATTTCACTGTTAATTCAAAAAAATTTAACTTTATAAACTGAGTTTCAAACTAACTAAACCTGAAACTGACAGTGGAAGGCAGACACTTGAGATTGCAGCCTCTAATATGTTTTACACTATTTCAAACTGGCTATTTCAGAGAAACAGGCACCAAGGAGACTGGTTTGAAATGACTTAACCCATCCTCTAAAATGGAGATGGACTGGCCTGCTGTTTTAGAATGAACTCAAGAATTTTACTGTTTGTACTGAAACTGATTGACATATGACCCTTGGAATATGATCCCTTAATGTAAATTAAGATTCTCTAATGAGGCTACCTGTGTGAGCAAACATTTTTAGATAAAATACCATATCAAGCTTAAATATTAGACAAGCAGAGTTTTGGAGTTTTACTAAAAGAGACTTTTTTTATAACGTTGGTTATAAGTGTTACAGAAGTTTGCATTCTGCTAACCTGAAAGCAGTTCTGATCTTGACCTCTTATCAAAAGTCGTAAATGCTGAGTTGCAGATGGAGAATTATTTCGTAGAGTTAGTTTCTGCTGACTGAAAAATATTTAGGATAGTTTCAGTTACACAGGATTTATTTAAACACATGGTTTATTAATGTTAAAGGGATAATAGTGGTTCTGACCCTCACCCCTCATATCAAGCAAGAGGGACTGAAGTGCTACCTGCTGCATAAGTGACTGCTATTTGCATGCCAATTAGATGCAAATTGCATTCCTATCTGTTAGGCTTTTTATTTATACCCTGCTACATTCTTTTGGTTCAAGTCGTTACATTACTGCTTCCCTCTCCAAAGGGCATGATCCGGGGCTGGAGTCTGTGTACCTCTTTAACAAAAGGTGTTATTTAAACAGATTCAAGTGAAATGGGGTACAAGAGGATGAACAGACACTTTCACCTTAAACTTAAGTAATTTAGGCTAAACCAAAATAAGACTATTTAAAACACAAACCAGTTAAACCAGCAATTTAAATTGACCTGGTGCAGCTTTTTAAAGGCCTCAGACTACACAATCAGTAGTTAACATTGGAGGAATGGCCCAACAGTGGCTCTTAGCCAAGATGGTCAGGGACGCAACTCCTTGCTCTGGGTGTCCTTAAAACCTGAGACTCCCAGAAGCTGGAACTGGATGATAGGGGATGGATCATTTAATAACTGCCCTGTTCTGTTCATTCCTTTACAAGAACTTGGCACACACCGCTGTTAGAATACAGGACACTGGGCTAAGTGAGCCATTGGTCTGACCCAGTATAGCCACTATGTTCTTAACATGTCCATTGCATTTGTGATATTATTTCACAGGATTTGTGATATTTCCCAGAAAATGAAGTTTTGAGCTGTTGAAAACAAGGGTGTCCGTTCAAGAACTTGCCTTGAGTAGGATACAAGACCTATGTTACAAGGCTATCTCTAACCCAATATATATTATTAACTTCACACATGTATTAAATCCTAAACTACACATTGCCAAAAAAATAAATTTCAAGAAGAAATATGAGAAGAGTTGCTTTAAGTTGTTTTATGAGAAGAGAGCGTAAAACATATGCTAACATGTAAATGTTGTTATAAACATTTCAAAAGAGCTCTTCACTAGTTTTACCTTTCACCATATTCGTCTCTAATACTTGAAAGAGGCAGTTATAAAAGCTTTAAATGGTAAACTATATTTCTAGCCTGTGAATCAGCACTAGATACCTGCACAATTGCAATATTTGATAGCCAACCAGATGACTCCTTTCATAAAGCTCATTTTATTAAGACTTCTAAATAAAGTTTCTGACCCGATTCACATCTAGGTAACGCAGTATAGTTTAGAATGTGTGTGTATAAACACTGGCAATGCTGTACCTGAAAACACACTTTTCTAAAAGAAATATACATATTCACCAACTAAAATATTAAAAAGTTACTCTAATTGGAAATTAAAACAAAAAAGCAAAATAAAAGATTTCTTCTAGGAAAAAACCCATCAGCATTAATATTTTGCAATATATATGGATCACTTTACAATGATAATTAGAAATTGTTTAGGAACATTCTACTAGATGATCATAAAGGTACAATCCCACAAAAGAGACAGTGCTACACTGGTTAATTCATTTAGAAGGATAGTGAAAGCAGCTACAAAAATTAAAAAAGCAATATATTAAAAAATAGAAAAAAGAGGAAATTGATGGCAATGAATATAAACTAGAAGCTAGGAAATATAGAAAAATGATAAGGGAAGCCAAAGGACACATTGAGAAATCTTTGGCCAACAGGAATTTAAGTGTATTAGGAACAAAAGGAATCCTAACAATGATGCTGGTCTAGATGGAAATTGCAGAATTGTCAATAATTCAAAAAAGACATAAGAGTTTGATAAGTTTTAGTTCTATATTTGGAAAAAAGGCAGATGTTTTCATATCATATGATGAAATACTTTCCATCTGAATGACAATTTGAGATGATATTGAACATCAGCCATTTAAAAAAACATTTTTACAATCATCAGGTGTGGATAACTTTTATCCAAGAGTTTTAAAAGAGCTAGCTGGACCATTAATGTTGATTTTCAATCAGTCTGGTAATACTGGGAAAATTCCACAGGACTGAAATATTAAAAGAAGAGAGTAAATGGGATGATACGGGAAATTGTAGGCCTGACATCGATCCCACGAAAAACAAAGCGTCAGCTGATACATGACTCTATATTAATAAAGAATTAAAAAAGCTAACATTATACCAATCCAGCATGACTTTATGGAAAACAGATCTTAAATTAACTTGACTTTTTTTTAAATGAGATTACAAATATGGTTATGTTATGGTTATGTAATATACTTTGACCTCTAAATTATCTGACTTGATACTGCACCAACATTTTGATTAAGTAAACCACAATGATACAAAATCAACCTGGCACACATTACATGGATTAAAAATTGCCTGATGAGTCTCAAAACATAACTGGAAATTGAAATCAAGTGGAAGTTTCTGGTGTGGTCCTGGAGGCACTAGTTCTTGGTCCTACACTGCTTAACATTTTTATCATTTGACCCGGAAAAAAACAGAAGTCACAGATAAACTTTGCAGCTTATACAGACTGTGGGAATAGTAAATAATGAAAAGGACAAGTCGTTGATATAGAGTGAGTTGGACTGCTTGATAAGCAGGGAAGCAATATGTTTTTCAATGTAGCCAAATGTAGTCATGCATCTAGGAACAAAGGCCATACTTACACATTTGGAGAATAGCCTAGCAAGTGGTGGCACTGAAGAGAAGCTGGGGGTCATGGTGGACAATCAGCTGACCATGAGTTCCCAGTGTCACGCTGTGGCTATAGGGATGTATTAACAAGGCAATATCTAATAGGAAAGTTATATTACTTTTGTATTCAGCACTGGTGTTCACAATTCAAGGCTATCAAAAAACTAGAGGGAGAGCTCAGAGAAGAGCCATGAGACTGATTAAAGGATCGGAAAACAAGCCTGATATCCTTGAGTCTGTTACTATAAATCTTATTAGCTTGTTAGAGAACTGTGTAATAAATCATGTTGGTCAAATATGTACTAAATGTTAGAGAAATGACTATTTATATATAAGAAATAGATTTTTTTTGCTTTTTGTATGTTTCTATTGATATAGCACTTCAGATTTTTCTAAGAGTGTTTATAAATCAGAAAACTGGTTTGTGTGCCTTATTTGTAAAATCTTGATTATGCAGATAGCAGGGTAAAGCAGAGAGTCAAGAAGGAGCTATCAGCTTTGCAATAAATCAGGTGCACACACACCTTCCCAACAAGACAAGCTAACAAGTAAAAACCCCAGGCCACAAAAACAGACCAGAAAGAATAACTACTGTAAAATAAGAACTGGATGGAGTCAATGGGGGCAATAGCAAGGAACAGATGAGTTGGGAACCAGAAAGAACAAAGTAAGATTTAGCAGGATGAGTAAAAATGTATTAGGTTAGGTTAGTTATTGGAATTTATGCATGAAAATGTTTTCATTAGAACACAGGTGAAGTAGCTGTACAAAGTTACAGAACAGAGGATAAGAGGTAGAGGACTGACAATAAGAGTGGAGAAGATATAGGAGAAGAATACCTGAACATTGCAAAGATCAGAGATGTGAAAAAAAAGTTGCCCTGTCCCTGAGGAAAGTAACTTGATCATTTACTTTTCTTGCTGATTCTATTATTGCATGTATGTATAATTAATAGGTGATAATAGCATTGTCTTAAAACAGCATAATAAAAGCTAAAAGAAACGTTTACGCCTAAATTGGAGTAGATCTCATTTCTCATCCAACAAGCTTAAACAGAATGTCATGGTGTGATTTGATTACAGTCTATCAGTACCTAAGAGGGGAACAGAAATTTGATAACCGAGGGCTCTTCAAAACTAGTAGACACGGGTATAACAAGATCTAACGTCTGGAAGTTGAAGCTACACAAATTCAAATAAGAAATAAGGAATAAGTTTTTAATAATAAGAGTAATTGGAACAACCTTCTACAAGTTGTGATGGATTCACCACCAATATAAATTTTAAAGACAAGATTGGAACTGATTCACATTAGTTCCTGTGTTCTGTGTTATACAGATCATACTAGACATTCACAACAGTCCCTTCTGGCCTTAAAATCTAAAAAACAGGGCTTTTAAAGTGATCCATATTTATAGCAAACTATTAACTTTTAATGGCTGCTTGGTATCAAAACATCTTATACATTCACAATTTTTCAACAGGATACTTTGGACGTGTTCCTAATACTATAGAACTGTTTGAACTAGTTTCCTTTTCTCTAAAACTAGTTCAGGATATATTTTTTCAGCCACTGCCATCAGAAAGTTAAGCAAAGTCAAGAGCTAAAGCAAGTTTACAGTTTGAGTCTCTAAAGACTTCCTACATAAAAAGTAAAAGGTTTATATATGTAATGTATGCTCAATGTTAGGAACATGAACTTAGAAAGACATTTAATAAAACCACTCTATCATTGCATTTTAAGGCTCTATTTTTAGGCTAAATGCAAGCATAGCAAAAAATTTATACTACATAGAAGTGCATGACAATATTAATGGGACATTAAACATGAAGAATTGAACTGCTGGTACTTACACTGTTCTTCCAAGTGTGACCCCTCCCCATGCCATGAACTGCTTATTGGAGAGAATGGGTGGAATGTCTGAGTAGCAGGAAGTCGTTGCCAGTGGTCTGTTTCCCAAAATATTCACCTCACCTTTTACCACCACTTCATACTGAGGTCCAGATGGCAACACAAGGATTTTCAAGACACTACAAGTAGAAAATCCTGAAAGTCATCTGATAAGCAAGGGATTTCATCATGCAAACTCATGTAAATTAGTTGTATATAACATTACTCACAGTATTTATTTTAGGCAAGGCAAATTGCTCCATCCAAAAAGTGTTGGGTAACCACTCCTAATGCAAGACCATATTTTCAGTTGCCAAACTTTAAACTGTTTGAGGCAGATGCTCATTATGGAAAATTTCAGACAACAATTGTGCCATTTCCAAGAACAATGTTGAGGAAAATACAGCTTTGCGCATCTCAAAATTTTGGCAACCTTTTCTTTGAGAGACCCTAGTAACCCTTGTTTTGAATCAGGGACTTCAAATGTATCAAGTGGGTGTACAGAATGTCAGGGACATGATTTTTGTCATCCACTCGGAAATCCACTCAAATTCAACCAAGTTACAAGCCTTCAAAAAACCAAACAAACTTCAATTTGCACACACCCAGTAAAGACTTGCTAGAGCTTCATAGTTAAATTTCCCCAAGATTCTGTCCATGCTCAGAAAGCTCCAGCCTGGGGCTGAGCAGGACCTTCCCAGCAATTACAGCTTCAACTGCTCTGAGCCAAGGCACTAAGACTGAGACCCTTTCTGTACTGTGCTCTTACTAACCGTTCACCTACTTTGGCCCAGGCAGCATGGAGGAGAAAACTGCCTTATTTGAATGTAAAAAGGACAAAACCTGGACTTTGGGCTGAGCACAGCAGGGGTAGTAGATTGGGATAAGGATCTGGGACTGAAGGGAGGAGTTTGTGAAACTGGGAGTTGGGGTGAAGGAACTAGAATTAGCTGGACAAGGAAACAAGGAGTGGGAGACATGGAGGGAAGACATCTGACAAGGAGCTAGGGGAAGCCTTGGACTAGCTGGGCAAATAGACTGGAACTAGGAACCAGCTGGTGGGCTCAAGGGAGGACAGATTACACAAAGAGGGAGGTAATCCCAGTTCTCCCCCCCGCACACCCTAACCAATCCTGGGAACAAGGAGCTGGGGTACGAGGAGACTAGTAGGTAGTCCAGAGATGTGAGACTAGGAATTACTGGGTAAGAAGCCTTAGTTGAGACTAGGATGAAGAGCCAGAGGTAGGGAACAGACAGGACTGGATCAGGGACACACTGAAGGACATGGGCAGAAGGGTCAAGCTTTGGGGGGCAAAGAACAGGCAGAAGGAGTCTGACTACTAGAGCACACTGCCATCTGAAGCCTGGAACGAAACCCAAGATTCCCTAGTCTCACTATTCCTCTGCTGTCAGCAAATAGCATCTGGGAAACACACTGGCACAGTGTCCCTTCTCCTTCTAGTGTTGGTCCCCAGAAAATGACAATTTACTATTGCTATCATTTATTCCATTAGCTCAAGTGGCAGGAGTCTGTAGGAGGGATCTAAATCCAACCCGCTGATGAACCGTGTGGGTCTCAATATACCACGATTGAATTGTTTTTTTATGTTTCCTTTTTTAAAAACCATGGAAATTACACACAAAAAGCTACATTCAAAAAACTGTAAGGTTGCAAAGTCAAACACTTAGGAAGTGTTAAAATTAAGGCTGTCTATTCAACCTATTTCAGCTCTCTTGTGCATACACATTATGATACAATCTAAGTCCATGACCACATACTTCCCCCACTTCCCTCCCGGATCATTCTATGAACAGGATGAACAGTAGTCCAGGGATGAAATGAAGACGGTGTTGTGAAGTAGGCAGTTGTCTGTAAGACACCTGCCTCATTTATTGGTGAAACTGGAAGGTGTGTAATAAACAAGGCAGCAAAGGGCAGAAAGAGAAAGGAGGGTTTTAGGGTTAAGACAGCTGAATTCTCCACTGAAGAAGTATTGTATACCTGCCTCTGCCACAGATTTTTTAGGTCATACAATGCAAGCCATTGTGATCCAGGGACCTCTTGGTGCCAACTAGCAAACTGCACAGGGGACAGAGGGTTTAGAGGGAACTCTTGGGTTTGGACCCTACATAATAGTTGGTCAAAAGGTGTTATGGAGGATCTCTAATGAAAGCTTATGTTCCAGTGAATATCACCCACTGTGAAATATATGTATGGATAATATGTAAAGAGTCATGTATACAAACTAAAAAATAAGCTCTTAAAGTCAGAGTCGGGGTGGTCACCAAAACGTGATAACTAAATTTCTTCAGGCAGGAGATGACGACTTTCGTGTCTAGCTATATGTAAATTAAGTATTGTATACTTCAGTGGATGCCTATTGACCAGCTGAGCAAAATGCTAAAATTTGTGAAGTCTCTAGGGGAGATTCTCAACAGGAAAAACAAGCAGCAAGAGATATCCTGTCATTAGTGAAGATGATGGATTGTTGAAACTATATCTGAAGGTACCAAGGTAAATCTGGATATCCTTCATCTAGGGGACAAGCTGCCAGCAAGTCTGTTTTACAAACAGAGGATGACAACTGGTTTGCCTGTTTAAAGCCAGGAGAAAGATTATGGGTGAGGTAACCTTTAAAAGACAGGAAAATGCCTTGTTAGTTAAGTTTAGACTCTAAAAACCAGGCTATGATTTTATTTTATAAATAGCCATTTGTTTTCATCAATTCTACTTGCTTCTTTTCAAATCTTTGTTAAATAAACTTATATTTGTTTTCACCATAAACATATCTAAATGCTGAGAGTAGGGCAGAGTGGTGAACCTGAGATGTAACTGGTAAACTGAAGTGTACTTTTCTTCTGGGAAGACCTTATCTGTGAATTCTGCAAGTTTGTAGTGTGACAGCTGGCCACTCCAGGGGGAAGCTCAAAGCACTCAGATTGGAGCATACCTATTGCTTACCTGCTGAGTAGGTTTACATCTCTCTCACTCTGGCTGGGACAGTCGCCTTTTAATGCCCTGTCCTGGGTATCCCGAGTTTTTTGGCAAAACTGGGCATTTCTCTGGTTTGCTCTTGCCAACTGATAATCAAGGCCCAGTTTTGCCAAAAAAGTCGGGCACACCCCTCTAAGGGGACATGGAGGAAAGTTCGGGGGTGGGACGTGGTCTTCAGCAGTGCTAGGGTGGGGCCCCCTTAAGTCAGCCCTGCAGGGGTAAGAGGAGGGGATGGGGCGACCCTTGTGCCAGCCTTGCTCGGGGGGGGTGGGGCGAGTCCCCCCCTCAGGCCAGCTGCACACAGTGTTCACTTTGGGAAATTGGTCACCCTACCGCTGCGGGACAGCTAAGACTGCGGAAGTGAGAGAGGAGTATTTGTGTAGCCTGTGGCATCAGGAAGCTGACCCCTGGCACACTCAGACAAGGTTTCCTCATGCTATAGGCAGATAGTAGTGAGGAGTCTCACAGCACTGGAAGCATCAGTTAATTAAACTGAACTTCTCACAGAAGGACACTAACTATATTCCTCATTTTATGAGTCCCTGACTTGAGACACTAGGGTCTCATTTGCAGAAGGGGTGAGCACTCACAACTGCAATTAAATTCAATCTAAGCTGTCTGTTGAATCAGGTATTAAATGTCTCAAATTGGACACCAAAATTAGTGACTAGTTTTGACTTGAATCTGTCTCTCACTTCCAATCTTGTAAAATGAGGATAATTCCCCTGTAATATCCAAGTTATGTTGTAAAAATAAATTCATGTTTTGATGCACTTGAATATTATACTGAGCAGCACCACAGAAAAGCCCATGAGGAAATTAATTCTGTCTTCGGAGCAAGGTTTGAATAGTGTGCAGTAAGTCAGAGAGTCACACACTAAACAATCATGAGAAAAATACTCAATAGCTGCTTATTAAGTGAGCACCATGCATATGCAAAAGTTATTTGAGGTGAGACAAATTATAACTAGAAATAAGATGTACATTTTTAACAGTAACCAACCATTGGAACAAGTTACCAAGGGTCTTGGTGGATTCGTCATCATTGGCAATTTTTAATTCAAGATACGCTCTGGTTCAGAAGGAATTATTTTGAAGAAGTTATGGCCCATATTATATAGGATGTCAGATTAGATTATCACAATTGTCCTATCTGGTCTTAGAATCTATCTACGGGAAAAGACTTGAAACTGACATCAAAGTGAGTGGCTAAAGGAGAGCTATGGGAAACAGGAATCTGACCCCTGCACACACTGTCCTGAAGAGAAAGCATCTCACAAAAGCCCTGAGCACTCTGCAGTCAAAGGGCACACTCATGTACAATAACTGCCAGAAAGCACCTCCCTTTCTCTAGCCCATGGTTTGAAGAGAATTAGCTTTAAATCTTATTGGAGAGAGATCTTCTCCAGCCTTTTAAGAACCTGATCCATTTGTCCACAAATGGGCTTCATCTGGACTTCCTGAGGCCTGTTCTAATCTTGGAAGAGAACAAGAAGGGAATCCATTCCCTGGACTGTTTCTTCTATGTTTAAGCACATTTTGAAGGTGCATTAAGCTTCAAAGAATGCCCAAGTTTCTCCTTCTGGTGTGGATTAAGATAGAAACATTGCTCTAGTAACTTCCCAGGTATCGAAGTCAGGCTGACTTATACAGGGAAACCCCGCTATAACGCGCCCCGCAATAACGCAAATTCGGATATAATGCGATCATAAGGTGGGCTCTGACCGCCCCAAACAAAAAAAAAAAAGCAGCCGGAGCACTGCGGAAGTGGGGGGGGGAGGCTGCAGTGCCGCCGAAGGAAAAAAAAAAAATGGAATGTGCCTTCCCCACTGCCTCTTTCCCCCCACCCCCACTTCTTTTGATGAGCAGAGCCATTCTCCTCCCTAGCTCCTCCTCGCTCTTCCTCTGTCCCTTGCATGTCTCCCCTACTCTCCCCAAGTGTTTCCCTCTCTCTCTGCATGGCTGAGAGCCCTCACTGCTGGAGCAGCACCCTTTCAGTTACTGTTATGGGCAGTTTGCAAACGCAAGTCATTTTCTGCCCAAGAGAAATTGACCAGCTTGAAACTGACTGGCTTGAAATGGTAAACCTCACTATACCACAACTCTGCATTTATCACAATTGAACTTTTTGGACCCCAATCATCGTGTTATAGCGTGGTTTCACTGTAATTTCCTGGCTCCTCCTTTTTCTCCTTTTAAAAGATGGACACTACTTTAGCACTTCTCGTCTTCCAGGACTTCTCTTGTCCTGCATGAGTTTGTAAATGTTATTACCAGTGGCTCCAAGATTTCTTCAACTAATTCCTTCAGTACCCTCAGGTGAATAGCATCTGGCCCCACTGATATGAATTCATTCAAATTGGTCAGAAGATCTCTTATGTGTTCTTTACTTATTTCAGTCTGCATCCCTTCCCCTTTACTGTCTAAGGCAACATCTGGTCACATTTTTTTGAGAAGACTGAAGCGAAGTAGGCATTCATTGAACAGCTCTGCCTTACTATCATCTTCCATTGCCAGCTCACCTCCATTGAGTAGTGGATCCACAACCTTGATCTCTCTTTTTTTGTCTGACATATTTGAAGAACCCGTTCCTGTTATCTCTAGTATTTCTTCCAAGCTGTACCACACTCTTTACTTGGCTTTCCTGATTTTATCCCTACAGTCTTGTGCTATTCCCATGTATAGTTCCTTGGTGACATGCCCTTTCTTCCATTTTCTGTATGTATCCCGTTTGGTTTTTAAGATAGCTAAAAAGCCCCTTTTGCAGCCACACTGGCCTCATGTGGCTCTTATTATTTGTCTGTGTTAGAACAGCTTGATGTTGAGCCTCCAGTTTTACATTTTTTAA
Organism: Chelonoidis abingdonii; assembly: GCF_003597395.2. NCBI lineage: Eukaryota > Metazoa > Chordata > Testudines > Testudinidae > Chelonoidis > Chelonoidis abingdonii. The sequence goes on from NC_133770.1 coordinate 206,569,039, forward strand.
AGAATTGCTAGCCCTCTTTCACTCCTTTTCTTCCTAATTCAGTGGTCCCCAAACTATGGGGTGTGGAGGAACAGGGGTGGGGAGGGATTGCCACCCAGCTCCGCTCCGGACCCAGTTGCACCCCCATCCCCAGTTCTGCCCCCAGCTCTGCCTTCAGCCCAACCTCCTCTGCTGAGCCAAATGTGTAGTAATTGGGGGGGAAGGCACCATGGACAGACTATTACTGGTGGGAAGGGAGGACAGGCAACAGGAAAAGTTTTGGCACCACTGTCCTAATTGGTCTTTCCACAGGGCCTTGCCTACTATTTCTCTGAGTCTGCTGAAATCTGCCTTTCTGAATATCTGAACATATTTGGCTCCTGCAAGCTCAGTTGACTTGGAATTGGAGTGGAACCTTCACTAAGCCTTCTGGGATAAACACTATGAGCTGATTCAAATGTCCTATCCTTTCCCTCACATCTTTATAGTATAGCTATATACAGCCCCAGAGGTTTGGCTGACAAAGCCTCTTATAACAAAAGCAAATCAAGTATTTTCTGTCTCTTTATGGGCCCGAGAAGTAAATATGCTGCAAATAGCATAATGTGAAGGAGAATGTTTTTCTCCTATGATTTCAGGCACTGGACATGAGTATTAGATGCTAGGAATACCACTGAGCATGATGTACACCTTTAAATCCAGGCTTTCAATTCAATCTGCCACGATATTACACCAGGTAAATATCTAACTATTTATCTTGCTTAGCTAAACTAACATCCTAAAACTAATCTACAAAATAGAAGGCACTATTTTTAGCTACCAATCCTCATGATTTGGAGAGGTACATTTTCTTTTGCTGTGGTGGCTGGAAGTCACCGAGGAGGCAACTGGTGCCATGACCCCTTCTTTGGCCATGACTTCAAAATATACTACACAGCTGACAGGAAAGAGTGGAAGAGGTGCATGAACGCTCTAACAAGCACTGCCACCAGAAGGTTCTACCATCCACACTGCACAGGTTGACATACTCAACAGTAGGAATATGCAGTGGACACTTGTAGAAAAATTACCATGAATCTGACTTTCCAAAGGAACTGGAGAACTAACTTGAAAGCAAAGATCTTTGCCTTCAGGAAAAAAAAGCAAGGGAAGAGAGGATCACACTATTTGTCCCCCACCGTCTGCTACCCAGTCTAGCAGACACATTTAAGATGCTTAGCATCAATCCTTGAATGTCAAAGAACTAAATTAAAAAAAATTGCAACAAATACAAGATATTTGGAAGGCTGGCACATTCTGACAAAAAACCCTTACTCTGAATTATATGAAATTAAATTATGTAGGACTCTAACATCTGTTCACAACCCACAGATTGAGAACCTCTGTTTTAAATAACTGACCATCAAGCAGATTATACCTTACCTTTCACTACTGGTTTTTAAATCTTTTGGAGAAAATAGGACTGCCACTTCTTGTTCTTCTCCAGGCATAAGGAAAAGATCCTCAGGTTCAACAGAAATGCAGTTGTCTTGACCTGATGTCTGAAGACACAAAAACACATTTACTGTTTTAGGAGTACTCCCCTCCAGTCTGCTTTGATGTGTTATGCCTCTCTTTCAGTACATACATCAGAGGCAGCCTAGACGCATACATGGGAAATACCCAAAACGGCCAACAATCCTGCACCAAGTAAATAGTTCCAACACTGCGCAGAAACCCTACTTTAGCAAACTAAATATAAACTTCTTAAATAGATAACTCTTCAACTATGCTAATAACATACACTGACAATGAAGACCTCTAGAAAAACCTAGAGAACATTTTGGGTGGAGTCAACTGGGAAGAAGTAACTCCACAAAAGGAGATCAGGTAAGTTTTACTTTACGGATCCAGACTTTTGCCCACTCAGATAGGATTGGAACGTAGTAAGCAATATGGAAACATTAGTAGTGGGGGAAAAGTGAACATTTTGATTGATCGCAGATAGGCTCACATAGGGTAGCTTAGTTCCTGGGATACCAGCCAGAATAAACTCCTGTGACCATTCCAAAGTGTCTGAAAGCTCAACTAGTCTGCTCTCATTTTCAGTGGCACTTTAATGGATTACCCTGAGCGAAGCTAGGAGAGAATGAATTGCTCTGATGTTTAGGCTTGAGCTTCTGGCCAATTTGTTTTCCTAGTTGAACCAGAATCATAATCCTCTCAGGTGATCCTGAAAGACCAGAAAAGCCAGTCTGACTGCTCTCATCTCAGACTGCAGTGTGCTGAAACCTCTGACCCTGATCACATTCCCTGTAACTTATGGTGCACCAAGTGCATTTACTATCCAGAAAACTAAACATTTATGGTCAGTATTTTTTGGAATCCAGTCTGTGAAGGAAAGATCTACTATAACGTTCACTTCATGCATCAACAAACCGACTAGATAAAAGACGGTTACTCACCTTTGTAACTGTTGTTCTTCGAGATGTGTTGCTCATATCCATTCCAGTTAGGTGTGCGCGCCGCGCGTGCACATTCGTCAGAAGAGTTTTACCCTAGCAACTCCGGTGGGTCGGCAGGTTGCTCCCTGGAGTGTCGCCACTATGGCGCCGGATATATACCCCTGCCGACCCGACCGCTCCTCAGTTCCTTCTTTCCGTCTACTCCGACAGTGGGGAAGGAGGGCGGGTTTGGAATGGATATGAGGAACACATCTCGAAGAACAACAGTTACAAAGGTGAGTAACCGTCTTTTCTTCTTCGAGTGATTGCTCATATCCATTCCAGTTAGGTGATTCCCAAGCCTTACCTAGGCGGTGGGGTCGGAGTGAGATGTCGCAGAGTGTAATACTGCGGAGCTGAAAGGTTGCTCATCCCGTAGACTGACTGAAACCAGGGATCAGGGAGGCAAGGTGTGGACGAGGACCAGGTAGCTAGCGTGACCAATTTCATGAATGAGGCACGTGAGACGAGGAGCAAGCAAATGAGGCTCGACCTGGATAGAGTCGACGCCGTCACGCGGAGCTACAATGGAACATTTTGAGCAAGTCGATAATAGGTGCGGATGCCAGACTCACCCAGAGCGGAAATCCTCTGCGAGGAGAGGGTAAGGCCCTTGACACGCTCAGCCACCGTGACCAAAGCAGTTAGGGGAGATCATGCAAATGGCTTTGTTCGTATCGATATACAAAAGTGAGCGCTCTCGGACGTTCTAGGGAGTGTGCTGTTGCTCCCGTGGGAGACGAATGTGGCTTTTGGAAAGGGTAGGAGATTTCTGGTTACATGGAAGGTGCTATCCACTTTGGGAAAGCCAGGATGGCGGTTGAACTGCCCCCCTTGGTTTTTCCCTTTGCGGACAGTATATGGGGTATTACTTTGAGAGCCTACTCTGAGACTCATTCTCGGCTGTGTGATGGCCATCAGGAAAGCGGTGTTCAGAGAGGTAGAGAAGGGAGCAAGTTGCTAACGGCTCGAAAGGGCGGACCATGAGTTCGAACCAGCACCAGGTTTAAGGTCCTTGTGGGGTAGGCGGCGTACCTGGGGGTAAAACGCGTCTGAGGGCCTTAAGGAATTAGACCCGATCAAGCTGTGAGCTACGAGCAGCCATTCTCCTTGGGTGAAAGGCACGCGATGGTGCAAATGACCTCAGAGCATGATCGCTAGGCCCTGTATGTGTGAGGGACAGAGGTAATTCCAGATGTTGGGAAAATGGAGACCTCGGTGGGAGGAGTATCGCTCCACACACCAGCACCAAAACGCTTCCACTTGGCAAATATGTCGATCTAGTGGAAGGTTCCTGCTACCCAGGAGTCACCCTGTTGGACCGGGCGGCAACGCAGCTCAGGATAGGGTCAGCCTAGGAGTATCCGTGAGATGGAGGGATGAGGTCCAGGTGACACAGATTTGCTGTGGTCCTGAGTGATCAGGTCCAGGTGAAGAGGCAGGGGGACAGGGTCAGCTATGGATAGGTCTAGCTACATGGTGTACCAGTGCTGCCGAGGCCATGCTGGAGCTATCATGATTAAGCGGGCTTTGTCCCTGTGTACTTTCAGTAGGATCCTGTGGACGAGCGGAAATGGTGGGAAGGTGCACGGCAGGTGCGTCATCCATGGTATAAGGAAGGCTTCCGCCACTGAACCCGGTGAGAGGCCTTGAAAGGAGCAGAATGTGTGGCATTTCCTGTTCCCGCGGGACGCAAAGAGGTCTATCAGGGGAAACCCCCACCTCCCGAAGAGCAAAAGAGCAAAGTCCGGGCAAAGTGACCATTCGTGGGAAAGGAAGGATCTGCTGAGGCGATCTGCCAGCGTGTTCCGAACTCCCGGGAGAAAGGACTTGATGAGGTGTAGAGAGTGGGCTATGTAGAAGTCCCAAAGACGTAAGGCTTCTTGACACAGGAGTGAAGGTCTCGTGCCGCCCTGCTTGTTTATATAGTGCATGGCCGTTGTGTTGTCAGTGAATACTGACACACAATGGCCCTGTAAGTGCTGTCGGAACGTCTGGCAAGCGAGGCAGACCGCTCTCAGCTCCTGGACGTTGATGTGGAGGGTCAGCTCCTGAGATGACCAAAGGCCCTGGGTGCGTAGGTGTCTGAGGTGAGCTCTCCAACCCAGGGATGATGCATCCATTGTCAGGGATGCCGAGGGCTGGGGTGGATGGAATGGGAGCCTTGCACACACCATGGTGGGACGCAGCCACCACTGTAAGGAGTCTAGGACAGTTGGGGGAATGGTGACAACCATGTCCATAGGATCCCTGGCCGGTTGGTATTGTGAGTTAAGCCACAACTGGAGGAGCCGGAGGTGCAGTTTGGCATAGTTTGTTACGAATGTACAGGCCGCCATGTGGCCCAGGAGAGCAAGACAAGTGTGCACCGAAGTCAACGGCGCCGCTCGCAGTCTCTGGATGATGGCTGCCATAGTCTGGAATCGTGGCAGTGGTAGACAGGCTTTGGCAAGAGTGGAGTCCAGGGTGGCGCCAATAAATTCCATCCTCTGAGTGGGGATCAGAGTGGATTTTTCCACACTGATCATTAGACCGAGATGTAGGAAAAGGTCCTTGACAATGCGGATGTGACTGAGGACACGTGCCTCGGAGGTCCCGCTGATGAGCCAGTCGTCTAGATACAGAAACACATGTATCCGACTGCGGGGGAGGTGGGCGGCGACTACAGCCATACATTCGGTGAATACTCTTGGGGCTGTAGAGAGTCCGAACGGGAGGACCGCGAACTGAAAATGTCGGCGGTTGGCCACGAACTGGAGGAACCTCCTGTGAGGTGGGAAGATGGCTATGTGGAAGTAGGCATCTTTCATGTCGAGGGCTGCATACCAGTCTCCAGGATCCAGGGATAGAATAATGGTCCCCAGGGATACCATACAGAACTTCAACTTTACCATGTACCTGTTGAGTTCCCGCAGGTCGAGGATAGGTCTGAGACCTCCCTTTGCCTTGGGGATTAGGAAGTAGCAGGAGTAAAACCCCTTGCGCCGCTTGTGCTCCGGTACCTCCTCTATGGCTCCTTTGGCGAGGAGCGATTGCATCTCCTGCAGGAGGAGTTGCTCGTGAGAGGGGTCCCTGAAGAGGGACAAGGGAGAGGGGCGGAAGGGGGGAGTTGAAATAAATTGGAGGTGGTATCCAAATTCCAGCGTGCATAAGACCCAACGATCTGATGTTAGCTGAGACCACGCAGGGAGGAAAAAGGAGGGGATGGATCCTTTAAAGAAACTGGTACAACGCCCTCAGACGAACCTTCAAAAAGAAGGCTTTGGCCCTGAGGAGCTTTGATTTTGGCTCCCTCGGTTGTCCGATTGCCTTCGGCGACCGATTCTGCCTCGCCGTCTGGCAAAGTCTTGCCTCTGCCAGGGCTGAGGGTAAGGGCGGTGCGGTTGGGGCCGGAAGGGCCTGCGCTGAATCACTGGCGTGTGCATTCCCAACGAGCGCATAATGACCCTGATGTCTTTTAGGCTCCACAGCCTGGGTCAGTTTTATCAGAAAATAGCCCTTGGCCCTCAAACGGGAGATCCTGGATCGTGTGTTGGAGCCCCGGGGGGAGTCCGGAAACCTGCAGCCACGAGATACGGTGCATAGTCACGCCAGAGGCCAGAGTCCTGGCAGCTGAATCCGCGGCGTCCAGAAAAGCCTGGAGGGAAGTTCTTGCCACCTTCTTTCCTTTGTCGAGGATGGCTGAGAACTCCTTCTGGGCGTCTTGTGGAAGCAACTCCTTGAATTTATCCGTTGCCGCCCAGGTGTTAACACTATAGCGGCTAAGGAGAGCTTGCTGGTTGGACACATGGAGCTGGAGAGCCTCTGCCAAATAGACTTTGCGCCCTAGCAAGTCCATGCATCTTGCCTCCTTTGATTTAGGGGCTGGCACCTGCTGACCATGGCGTTCCCTCTCGTTGACCGACTGGACAACGAGGGAGCAGGGAGGAGGATGGACATAGAGATATTCATAGCCCTTGGAGGGCACCATATATTTACGCTCAACTCCTCGCGCTGCCGGTGGGACAGAGGCTGGAGACTGCCAGATGGTAGGGGCGTTGGCCTGTATGGTCCTAATGAAGAGAAATGCCACTCTAGTAGGGGCATCTGATGACAAATTGTCCACCACTGGGTCCTGTACCTCCGGGACCTCCTCGGCTTGCAAGTTAATATTTTGTGCAACACACCTGAGGAGGTCCTGGTGGGCCCTGAGGTCAATCAGTGGAGGGCCAATAGAAGAGGTTCCAGCTACAGCCTCGTCAGGGGAGGATGAAGAGGAGAGACCTGGAACCAGCGGGTCTGATGAAGATTCCGCCTGGTGGATGGTCTGCGTCTCCCCAGGGATGTGGGAATCCTGAGGCTGAGTCAACCCTTCCTCCATAGGGGGAGAGGGGGGGCGGGTGATAATGGCTTCCGGCGCCCGGTGTTCTGAGGTGGCCGAACGCGATTGACCTGGTTGAGAGCCTTGGGCCTGATGGTACGCCCAAGACATCCAGAAACCCCATTGCTGTGGCCCATGATCTTGAGGTTGGGGCTCCTGAAACAATGCAACAATGCCAGTGTCCGAGGCGTATGCACTGTCCGCCTGAGAGGACATGGAAAGGTGCCGGGATGGCCAAGGAGGAGTCGACTGAGGCTGGTATGAGTCCTTCGCTCTCGTCGCTGGAGATCTCTTCAGTGCCGGGGATCGGTACCAGGAGTCATAGCGGTGCCGAGAACGAGACCGGGACCTGCAACCAGCGCGGTGCCAGGAGGTCGACCTGGATCTTGACGGTCTGCGGCGGGACCGGCTGCGAGAGTCTCGGTGCCAGGAGCGGTGCCTAGAGCCGGAGTGGTACCGAGAGTACTGGGCAGGACGAGAGGTGGATCAGTGCCGCAAGTACGACCGGTACCGCCTAGGTGACCGGTGCCGGGACTGCGAGCAGTGTCTCGACCGGGACCGTCCGTGGGACATTGAGGGGTGCCGGGACCTGGATCGAGATCGGTGCTGGCTTGACGAGTCCATCGAAGGAGGTCTCATAGCAGCTGGTTTGCCTCTGGAATGCAGTACCCGCACCGGCGGTGCCAGGGGTTGAGGCAGGGCAGACTCAGTCATCGCAATAAGGTCCCTGACTGAGGCGAACGTCTCCGGTGTGGAGGGGACCGCAAGCTCAACCACAGGCCTCTGAGGGGAGCTCTCAAGGACCGGACTCGACGGCCCTCTCGGAACCGGAGTCGACGGTACCACAGTCGTTGGAGCCGCAGCAGGAGTAGGTGCCGGGCGATCCAAACGAGTCTGTGTCACAGGCGTGGTGGGAGCTGAGAGTCTTCGATCAGGTCCCTGTGCCAGAGAAGGCCGGTGCCAAGGTGTTTTGGCGGAGCTGGCGCAGTCCAGTGCCGGAGGAGCGCTGTCAGTGCTCAATGCCGAGGACAGAGGGTTCAGGGCTGCCTCCATAAGGAGAGTCTTTAAGCGAAAGTCCCTCTCCTTTTTTGTCCGCGGCTTAAAGGCCTTACAAATGCGGCACTTATCGGAAATGTGCGATTCCCCCAGGCACTTTAGGCAAGAGTCATGGGGATCGCTCGTGGGCATTGGCTTCTTACGGGTAGAGCATGGTTTAAATCCCGGTGAACCGGGCATGGGCCCTGGCACCGGGTGAGCGGAAGGGCTAATGCCCGAACCCCGCTAAACTATGTACACTAACTAACTAAGAACTATAAAAGTAATTACACTATATACTAATTAACTTTATACAACAAGAGATCAAGTGAACAAGGAGAATCTAGGGAAGTGGAGGACAGCTAAGCGGCGCTCCACTGTTCCAACGACTGACACGGGCGGTAAGAAAGAACTGAGGAGCGGTCAGGTCGGCAGGGGTATATATCCAGTGCCATAGTGGCGCCACTCCAGGGGGCGATCTGCCGACCCACTGGAATTGCTAGGGTAAAAATCTTCCAACGAACGTGCACACACAGCGCGCACACCTAACTGGAATGGATATGAGCAATCACTCGAAGAAGAATGGAAGTTGCCCTCTCTTTCTTCAGCATCTTTTACAGGGCAGATCTCAACCTTCAAGAAATATCTATCCACGGAATAATCTTGCAGAAGTTACCTCTGAACTATAGCCAGGACTGGATGGAGGACAGACATCATGGAGATGAGTGTCCAGATCTTAACAAATTTCTCTGTTTCAAGAAGATTGCCCTCCCTCTGTATTATCTGCTAAGTATTATTTGCTCTGGACCTTTTAAAAAATTCACCATAATCCCTTGTTCCTAAAGCACAGAAAAGGTCTTTCAAGTCACCCCATCTAACACTTCTAATGATGCTTGATAAGAATGTAAGATAGGAATGAGCATTTAGAATGCTCTGTACTCTTCAGCCTGTCTATTATCAATACCTTTATGAACACTGAAGGAAAAAAGAGGGAAGCTGACAGGCTGAAGAACAGCATTTTGTATTGCTAGTAGCTACTTCCAAAGACAAAGACAAACTGAAGTAGCTTCTGGTAGCAAATCAGGGACTGTCTCTTTCTGGTGCTTTTTCAGTATATGGGGCCAAATTCCAGCTGAGGTTTTTGGTAATGCTAGCGATACAACCCTGAGTATCTTTCACACTGAAGGGCAGTCTGTATTTCCTTCACTGCAGGTGGCGTGTAACTTATTTCACAATAGTTTGATGCTTCTCTGAAAGCCTCAAATTTGGAGGGGAAATTAAGATCAGATGTGGATGAGCCTGAAACTCCAGAATAATCCCACTACACTCTCCTGTACCTACTTGCTGAGTCTGGTACAGTCTGTCTATGAATTGTAGGCTAGATCTATTTCCAGGTGGAGGCAAGCTTGACTGCGGTTAGACTGACTATACACTTTACTGGAAAAATTGGGCTCATTTCGTGTTTCCCTCTGGAGTTCCATGCTTACATCTCATCTCTCACATATCTATTGCTGTGAGTATTAATCTTCCGCTCTCCTGTATGAGGGCTTTTCATTTTTAAGCTTGTTGGGAGTAGCAAGCAAACACTTTGTCTTGTCCATATTTTCAACTACTACCTATGAAATTTCCCCATTAATAAGCTTTGCCTACAGCTTTCTCAGACATAGATTTGTTTTAATTATGCTCTGCCAAGAATTTGATTTAAAAACTAGCCACTGAATCTGCTACCATGGCTCTCACCAACAGCCTCACAGATCTGATAAACAATGGTCAAAGACACCTTCTTCAATCATTACTTAAGTTGGTCAATATTTTGAGGAGGCTAAAGCTGGACAGCAAATAAGTCACAACAAATCCTTGTCTCTCAAGATTCTGTGGCCTTGGAAAAACGTGTAATTTTTAAGGAGTATCTGCAAGACACTGACAAAGTTTCAACAGCCCTTTTGAAAGTGGCTTACATCTTCCCATCTGTAGGAAAAAGCCCTCTCTTTAAGCAGGTATGCCAATGCCACCAATACCTTGGAGCAGAGAGAGTATGCTCGGCTCAAAATTTCATGACTTGCCAAATCACCCTATTATGCACAGTTCCCTGTTCTTCTCTAATGTCTCACTTAAAGCAATGAATGAGACTGCAAATTCTGTATTGTTTGTATGTTTATTCTCCTTACCTGGTTGAATCTTGATGGTCACTGCCTTTTACCCTCTGTTTAAAACATGCCTGGAGGAGACAAAAACAGTTACCTACCGTAATTGTTGCTCTTTAAGATGTGTTGCTCATGTCCATTCCAATTAGGTGTGCGCACAGCCAGAAGATTTTTCCCCTAGCAGTACCATAGAGTCGGTCCGGACGCTCTCTGGGATTGCGCCTTCATGGTGCTGAATATAGGTCCCTACTGACCTACCGCCACTTTAGTTCCTTCTTGCTGGATTGCTCCAACAGAGGTAGGCAGGTGGGTACTGGAATGGACATGAGCAAAACATCTTGAAGAATAACATTTACAAAAGGTACGTAACCATTTTTCTTCTTTGAGTGATTGCTCATGTCAATTCCCAATTAGGTTATTACCAAGCCCAAATTTTGGAGGCAGGGTCAGAGCTCAAAGGTTCGCAGACTGAAGCACTGCTCTACCAAAGGCTGCATTGCCTCTAGCCTGCTGGGTAATAGCATAATGAGATAAAAGTATCTATAGACGACGAAGACACAGCTCTGCAGATCTCTTGCATCAGACCATAGGGAAGGAATGCCGATGAAGATGCCCGTGCCCTGGTGGAATGCGCTGTCAACAGAGGGGCCAGTATCTTCACTAGATCCAAACTCAATCCATGACTAAATCCTTTGGGAGGAGACTGGAAGCCCTTTCGTTCTGTCTGTTACCGTGATAAACGGTTGAATGGACTTCCAGAATGGTTTTGTTTGCTCGATATAGAATGCTAACACCCGCCAAATGTCCAATGAGCGAAGTTTTTGCTCACTGCTGCTTAAATATGACTTAAGGTAGAAAACTGAGAGAAAGATATCCTGGTTAACATGAAACTCGGAGACAACATTAGGAAGAAAAGCCAGATGCAGTACGAGCTGAACTTTGCCCTTACAGAACACTGTGTAAGGAGGCTTGGACATTAGGCCCTTGAGCTCAAACACCCTCCTGGCCAATGTGATTGCTACCAGAAATGCCACCTTATACAAGAGGTACAGCAAAGAATATGTTGCCACCAATTCGAAACTTTGCCCCATTAGTCTGGAAAGGACCAGATTAAAGGTCCCAGGCTGGGACCGGCTGTCGAACATAAGGGTTCAGTCTGTCGAGGCCTTTTAGGAAACGACTGATTATGTGGTTGGCAAAGACTGATCAGCCCAGCACACCTGGATGGAAGGCAAAAATGGCGGCCAAGTGAACCTTTATTGATGACACGGAAAGCTCCTGCTGTTTGAGGTGAAGAAGGTGGTCCAATATGACAGGTATGGACATAAGCGTTGCAGATAGGAAGTATTGTGAAGACCAAATTGTGAATCTCTTCCATTTGGCCAGGTAGGTAGCCCTAATGGAATGTTTCCTATTGCCAAGGAGGACTTCTCTGACTGGACCTGAACAGGCAAGCTCCATTGGGTTCAACCTTGGAGCTTCCATGCCGTGAGGTGAAGCAATTAGAGGTTCGTGTGCTGGAAGTGGCCGTAATCTTGGGTTACCAGATCTGGAAGCAGTGGTAAGATGATTGGGGTTTCCACGGACATTTGCAGAAGGAATGCATACCAGTGCTGGCGAGGCCAGGCTGGAGCTATCAACAACACAGAGGCCTCATCACTTCAAATCTTGAGGAGTATCTTGTGAACAAGTGATATGGGAGAAAATGCGTACAAGACGTCTCCCTTCCAGGGAAGGAGGAACGCGTCTGTGATGGAATCTGGTCTGTGATTCAGGAAGGAGCAGAACTTCAGGCACTTCCTGCTGTGATGCGTGGTGAACAGGAAACCTCCACTGTTGGAAGATGGTATTTGCGATATCTGGGCATAGGGACCACTCGTGGCCATGAAAAGACCTGCTGAGATAGTCCGCCAACTCGTTCTGTACTCCGTAGAGGCATGACACCTCCAGGTGTATTGAGTGAGCTATGCAAAAGTCCCATGGTCTACGGGCTTTCCTGGAACAGCGAAAAGGAGCATTCACCCCCGTCTGTTTATATAAACATCACTGTTGTATTGTCTGTCATGACGATACACATTTCCCTTCCAAATGAAATTGAAATGTCTGACATGCCAGACGGACACCTCTCAGCTCTCTGATGTTGATGTGAAGTGAGAGCTCCACTTGGGACCAGACGCCCTGAGTTTTCCCAGGTGTGCACCCCACTCCAATGCTGACACATCCGTCACCAGTGATAGGGATGGCTGTGGACTGGCAAAGGGAACACCTGCACACACCGCCTGTGGGTTGAGCCACCATAGGAGGGAGTCAAGGACCGGACAAGGAAGAGTGAAGGTCTTGTCTAGATAGTCCTGAATCGGCTGATACACCAAAGGTAGCCATACCTGTAGAGGCCAGAATCTCAGTCTGGCATGTTGTATTACATAGGAACAAGCAGTCGAGTGTCCCAGAAGCTTTAGGCAATTCCGTGCTGTGGTAGTAGGGAACTGCCTGAGACTTCCTATGTTGCACAGAGACTGGAAACGCGACTCTGGAGGTACACCCTCACCTGTTTAGAGTCCAATACTACCCCTTTAAACTATCCGCTGAACGGGGGACTTCCGTACATTCAGTTGATTTCTGTACATTCAGTAGAAGACCCAGATTATCAAAAGTAGCCCGATGATGCTCACTTGTGTCTCCACTTGCACCCTGGAGCAGCCCTTGATTAGCCAGTTGTCGAGGTATGGGAACACCTGCACCTGGTGCCTGCATAAGAACACAGCCACAACTGCCATGCACTTGGTAAACAGTCGAGGAGCTGCTGACAGGCCAAACAGGAGGACAGTGAACTGTTGATTGTGGTTCACCATGAACCTGAAGTACCTTCTGTGGGACGGCGTTATCAAAATATGAAAGTAAGCATCCTTCAAATTGAGGCCAGTATACCAGTTCCCCAGATCCAAGAAAGGGATAATAGAGGCAAAAGAGACCATGCTGAACTGTAGTTCCTTCATGAACTTGTTCAGATTTCACAGGTCTAGGATGGGCCTGAGGCTGCCTTTGACTTTTGGTATTAAGAAATACCGTGCATAGAAGCCTTTGCCCTTCAGCTCCTGGGGAACCTTTTCCACTGCCTCCAGTGTTACGATCAAGTGTACCTCCTGCGCAAGCTGTTGCTCATTAGAAGGGTCCCTGAAGAGGGATGGGGAAGGGGTTGGAAGGGAGGGAGAACTGGAGGGAGTATTCCCTTTCTACCGTGCGGAGTACCCAGCAGTCCGATGTAATATGGGCCCACGTAAGGCAGAAATGGGACAGTTGGCACGAAAAGTTAAGGTGGGATGGATCTGCAGTTCGGACTGGTGCGTCGCCCGCGGGCACACCTTCAAAAGTTCTGCTCCTGACCACAGGATTGTCTCACCTGTCCAGAGCCCTGAGCTGAGGAAGGGTGAGGTCTTTTCCTGTTATGTCCATTCTGTCTCTGAGAAAAGTCCTGCCAGTTTTGAGAGTGGTAATGCATCCGACAAAGTGGGTATTCACCCACGAAAGCTCGTGCTCCAAAGACGTCTGTTAGTCTATAAGTGCCACAGGACTCTCTGCTGCTTTTACAGATCCAGACTAACACGACTACCTCTCTGATACAAGGCAGGGGCTGTGGCTTGAAATTCCTTTGCTGAGTAGTGGGAGCGGGCAGGCCAAGGGATTTGAGGTTGGCCCTCGAATCCTTGAGGCTATGAAGCTGCAAGTCCGTTTTTGTCTGAGAAGAGGGCCAAGCCCTCAAAATGGAGGTCCTGGATGGTCTGTTGGATCTCAAATGGTAGACCTGAGACCTGTAGCCAGGAGCTCTCTCTCATAGCTACCCCAGAGGGACAAATGTGTGAGTGGACAAATCTGCCACATGGAGGGCTACCTGCAGCGAAGTCCAGGCAATGAGCTTACCCTCCTCTACCAAGAAGGGAGAACTCTGCCCTGGAGTCTTACAGCAACAGCTCCACAAATTTTGCTATTGCTCTGCAGGAGTTGTAGCTATATCTACTGAGGACAGCCTAGTGATTAGAAATTCGGAGCTGGAGTCCCCACGTGAAATAGATTTTTCTTCCAAAGAGGTCCAGTTTTTCAGGGAGGGTCTCTGATAGCCTTGGCGCTCGCATTCATTAGCCACTGTCTAGCGGGGAAGATGTGAAAAGGTGCTCGAACCCCTTAGCAGGAAGGAAGTATTTCTGTTTGTTCCTCTTTGCTATTGGTGGTAAAGAAGCAGGGGTTTGCCACAGCGTCTTGGTAGTACCTTGAACTGTTTTGATAAATGGCAAGGCAATACGGGAGAGATCAGAAGGGGTGAGAATGTCCACCATGGGGTCTGATGTCTCGACCACCTTCTCGCCTGGATCTCCAGGTTCTGTGCCACCCTCCTTAGCAGCTGCATTCTACTCTCCTCCATGATGGGGGCCGTTGACGTTCCCGCCACCACCTCATCAGGCAAGGACAAGGCCTTAGTTGGAAGTGGGTCCTCTTCCCTGCCCTTGGCACCAATGGGATCATGCGGCACCTGGTATTCCAGCACAGTTCATGTCGGTAGCGGTGCAGTGGGTGCCAGCAATGTTGGCGCCGGCAGTGTAGCCAATGCTAGGTCCTGCCCCTGGTGAGGTGTCGGAGACACATATGAAGGTAACACCACAGATGCTGACCTAGAGTAGGACCTCTGGCACTAGCCATGGCAGAATGCCCAGGGGCCTGCCACTGACCAGGCCATGACACTGGATGAGTCTGCTGTGCCCGCCTCTGTCAGACCTGAATCGTCTGCTTCTCCTGGATCTGTGGGACTCTGCTTCAAACTCTGAACATTCACTATACAAGGACCACAGAGGAGCAATGCCTGGAACTCCGAGACCAGTGCCACTCCTCTATGGGTCCACTCATGGATTGTACAGGCAACTGGTACCAAGGACACGGCAACTGGTGCAGTACCATAGAAGGTTTGCCTCTGGATGGCACAGAGGGTCTCACAGGTGCCGCTGAAACCGAGCTCAGTGTCCTATCTCAGCTCAGAGGGGAAGGTTTAGAGGTGGATGAAGTTGTTGGTGGCCTCGAATGCCTCCGGCATGAAAGGCAACTGGAGATCGTGGTCCTCCCAGATTGGCAGTGCTGGGGGCCTGGAGTCAACTGTTCCTGTGCCGGGGCAGGAATAGACATGACCCTAGTCGGTGGAGCTGAACACCTGTGGCCCGATGCGGGTCTCACAGTGGTGGGCTCCTGCACCAGTCTAGGCATGGGGGAGCAAGCCCTTTTGGGTCTCCTCTTCCTGTAGGGCACAGGGGATTGAGAATGGTGCTGTGCACTTCCCTGTGTGGAACCCTGATAGAGCTGAAGGTTTCTGGCAGAGTCCTTCCTCAGCGACGGTTCATGCATTGTCTGTGCATGACGTCAGCTCCACTGAGACAGGGTCTGAGTGAGGACATAAAGCAGCCATGATTACCAGGATCTCAAGGTGCTGATTCCTCTGAGTCCTCAGACGAAATCCCCTATAGATCTTGCAGAGTGCTTTCTGGTGGCTTTCCCACACAAACACTTCAAGCCAGAAGTGTTCAGGTCACTTCTTGGTATAGAGACTTACCACACACACTGTGCAGGGTTTAAACCCCAGGGATCAAGGCATTCCCTGGTACTGGGGAAAAGGCGGAACAAAAGAGGGGGGCTACCCCCAACTGAAACTTATCTAGCACTATATTAAACTATACTACTACAAACCTACCTATTTATAGGACAAAAGTTCAAACTACTAGAGAAGTTGCACTTACAAAGCAAGAGCTATGAGCGTTTCGGCTAACCGTCACAGGCTGTCAGAAGAAACTGCAGTGGTGGTGGGTCAACAGGGCCCTATATTCAGCACCATGAAGGTGTGTCAACAGTGTTCCCGTGTTGCCAAGAAAGCTAACAGCATTTTGTGCTGTATAAGTAGGGGCATTGCCAGCAGATTGAGGGACATTATCATTCCCCCTCTATTCGGCATTGGTGAGGCCTCATTTGGAGTACTGTGTCCAATTTTGGGCCCCACACTACAAGGATGTGGAAAAATTGGAAAGAGTCCAGCGGAGGGCAACAAAAATGGTTAAGGGGCTGGAACACATGACTTATGAGGAGAGGCTGAGGGAACTGGGATTGTTTAATCTGCAGAAGAGAAGAATGAGGGAGATCTGATAGCTGTTTTCAACTACCTGAAAGGGGGTTCCAAAGAGGATGGATCTAGACTGTCCTCAGTGGTAGCAGATGAGAGAACAAGGAGTATGGTCTCAAGCTGCAGTGGGGAAGGTTTAGGTTGGATATTAGGAAAAACTTTTTCACTAGGAGAGTGGTGAAGCACTGGAATGGGTTACCTAGGGATGTGTGGAATCTCAGAGGTTTTTATGGTCAGGCTTGACAAAGCCCTGACTGGGATGATTTAGTTGGGAATTGGTCCTGCTTTGAGCAGGGAGTCGGACTAGATGACCTCCTGAGGTCCCCTCCAACCCTGATATTCTATGGTTCTATGACCCCAGGGGGCACCCAGATGAACCTGACAGGTACTGCTAGGGGAAAAATCTTCCAGCTGCCATGCACACAACACACACCCCTAATTGAATTGACATGAGCAATCACTCGAAGAAGAACCTCTCCTACTTCTCTGCTTTGGGGTTATTGTAATATGAAAACTTTTTTGGGTAACAACTGGAGCTAATCAGAGAGGATGAAGATCTGAAATAACTCTTCCTTCTTTAACTCACATAAGGCTGGAAATCAAAGGGAAGATTCTGTCCTCCGAGAGTCAATCCCTCTTCCTAGATAGTGCTATTTGTGTTTTAGCCTGTTTGAGGGGCCTTAAATATCTATGCTCCTTGTTTGATGAGTTTTCAAAAAAATCACATGCAAGGAGCACATCCCCAAGGGAGTTCAAACCATCCTCTAGGAGGAATGGGCGTCAGCGAGGATTCTAGTCTTTGTCAAGAGACTATTACTCTCCAAGATTTGACAAGGAACCCTTGTATGTGATGAAGCCAGTACTGCGCAGAGAATGGGAACATTCACCTCTGATGAATCCTTAGAAACGTGGTCCTGGCTGCCTGTTGAGAAGAACCAATTTATCCTTACAGAGGTCCCTCAGGAACCACCAATATGGGGAAATGTAGGAGCCCCCAAAATTGTACAGGCGCTAAACCCTTCACTTGACAGAGCCAGGGTTCACAGGCTGGGAGCAGATGTGGCAGAGCTCCCCTTTTGTGGCTCCTCAACAGATGTTTATCAGATGGAGAGAATCTCTCACTATAGAATATCCCAAGGTATTACAAGTATTTCTGTGTTAGTGTACATAAACTGAAATAAAAATAGTACACCTCTACCCCGATATAACGAGACCCAATATAACACGAATTCGGATATAACGTGGTAAAGCAGAGCTCTGGGGGGGGGGGGGGGGGGGGGGGGGGCAGGGCTGCGTGCTCCAGCAGATCAAAGTTCGATATAATGCGGTAAGATTTTTCGGCTCCCAAGAACAGTATTATATCAGGGCAGAGGTGTAGTGTGCTCAAGATAGCCATTCCACCCCTTTCTTTCAGAGAGGAGATCTAGGACATCTACAACAAACAATGTTATGGGTTTTTTTTAATTCTCTCTCTCTCTTCCATGTCACTCATTCTGCTTCTATGTCATTATTCCATTGCCTATTACTTCTATCTTTTAGATCAACATCCTCATTCCCTTATTCTTTCATATACACACCATACTAGGTGGTCCAACTCTTAGTTTGCTCTAGTATTACTGTTTTTCCTTTCCTGATTCCACTTTTGTTCTGCTCCTATGTTTTCTCCCCAAGCTCTCTCATCTCCAGTGAGATATCCACTGCACATTAACTAGTCATTCAAATAACTCTCAAACAAGCTATTATCCCTTGTACTTGAGATAGAGAAAACTTAAGTGACTTGATTAAAGCCATAAGGAAGTGACTATTTGAGTATGAATTAGAATGAAGGAAACCTTTGTTCAATCCCACATTTACTCCACACTGTTTCATGCAACTATTGTAGATAACCCGTCTTCTACACTGAGAGACTATACTGGATGCCGAGCTAAAAAAAACAGACTCATTTGCAGAAACTAACTGGGGAAGAAACGTGAAGCACAGTCTGAGTGGTGTGATGGGGTGTATCAACCCCGGACTGGGCAAGCAGGAGTTCATCACTCACTGTGGGTCCAAGCGGCCACGAACCTCAACATTGCTGCACATGCTTCTGGTGAAGGGAGCACATAAAAGGAAGCAGCTCACTCCAATCTGAGGAGGAGGATGGACATGCACTGCTCACTCCTTCTGAAGGACCATCAGATCTCCTGGCTGCAAAGGAGGGTATCCCTGACTACACTAAGGGAGATCCCCCATTAACAGAAGCAAACAGAGATGCCAAGCCACGGCCTATGGAGAATAAGCCTGCAGGAGACTCAAGGGTTGGAAGTGACGCAGGGAACGAATTGGAAGCTGCCACTTGACCCTTAATAAGTTGATCATTGGCTTCTTAGGGCCCTGGGTTGGAATCCAGTGGAGTAGGGTGAGACCAGGTTGCCCTGCCTTTATCTCCATCCTGCACTTGCCACTATGCATTACTGTCAGGGATCGCTGATATAAGTTGTTTGCTCTGCTTTGCCCGAGGGCCAAAACCCCAGACTGTTATTGTCAGCCCCAGTCAGGAGACTAAGAGCTACAGATTGTTCATTTGCTCCGCTCCAACCAGAGGGCCAGAGTCCCTGATTGTGGCTGTCTGGCCCAGCACAGAGTCCTGACGACTGTGTGATGCAGTGTATCAACCCTGCACCGGACACGTAGAGCCTCTGTGACAAGTGGTACTACCTACAGCTGCAAACTCACAAAATCAGCTATTTAATACTGACATACTCACAAACCAAGCATACACAATTATAAAAGTGACTGAATAGCCTATGACTTTCAGGGAACAAAAACCACTACATACATAAACTTCCAACCCTAGTGACTGATTTAATTTTCAAGGCTTCTCTTCTAACAAAGCGTCAGGAAACTTTACTTAAAAAAAATAATATGGAGGACACCTGTGCCAGCTACAGTCCCCGCCAGAAAGCCAGAGGGAAAAACCAGACTGCAAGGTTTGTGGGGGTTCCAGAGGTCAGCTCTAATTTCAAAGCAATGTGAGAGCACAAAAGCAATGATCTTAAGACTACTATTTAGAAAATTAAGTCGTCTCCCTACCTTAATTTTTAAATAGACTTCAATATTTCCAGCATTCTTTAAAGGCAGCTGCTGCTTGGCTGAAGAACCCACACAAGCAGACAGACACATGGCCTTTAAAAAAAAAAAAAAAAAGTTGTTGTAAATACAACCAAGAATGCAGAACTACCAACAGCAAAGAAGCTAAAATACACTTAATTTATAATTTTTTTGGGAAGAATACCTGTAAGTCCTTTGGAGCATGTATCCTAGCTGTTCCAGCTCTTGCTCTGAGGGGAATACTTTTTATCACACTAGTAGGCCCTGGACTGTCAACCTCTACATCAACTCTTGCTAAGAACTCATCTGCTGGACCCAAGATATCTAGAAGGATTTTAAATTCAACAAAGAAGAGTCAAGCATTTTTTACCTGTAAAATTCTTAAAGTTTGATGCCTGAACTATAACCAACTTGAAGCTCAATATTTTATTTTTGAAGTGGTTAGTATGGTAATGGGGACCTTAATTACTTAAGATAACTGTACTTTTATTTTAGATATTATTTAATTTCAAGTATTAAAACGGATCTGTCAATGCCAGCATGAACATACACAGATTAGGGCACCAGAGCAAAAAAGTTACTGAAATGTTTCATCTACATTAGGAACCTACAAGTTTGCTTTAGGACTAAAAGGATAACACAAAAGTAGTTAAAATGGAAGTCAAACTACTATACCTGAAAGAGAGATTTGTTTCTTCGGCGCATGGAACAAGACCCACACTACTAAGATTTCAGGATC
This sequence comes from Chelonoidis abingdonii, assembly GCF_003597395.2. Lineage (NCBI taxonomy): Eukaryota > Metazoa > Chordata > Testudines > Testudinidae > Chelonoidis > Chelonoidis abingdonii. Next base: position 206,589,020 of record NC_133770.1, read on the forward strand.
CTGAAAAAAGGAATATATTTGATACTTTAAAGACACCTACTGAAAATTTCAACTTTTAAACCGTCCAATAGACAGTGTGAACAAGACATTCATTATATTGAAGAATTAGATGTCTAGACTCAAATCTGGAAAAGCAGTGATTCTAAGACAAAACAACCAAAGAGCATTTTACTATGAACGCTCCTTTTATAGGTTATAAAAAATAGTTTCTTAGTTAAAGTGAGCTAATATACAGAGAAGTTATTCAGAGTGTAAGAGGGAATTAAACAGTAAAGTAAAAGCTCTGAATAATCATTAATCTACTTTCTTGGAAAATGCCAGTAGTTTGATTTTTAGTTAATATTTTAAATTATGAAGATAAGTTACCTACACTCTCCACCACCCAAAAACACTTACAGTTAAACTACTGCCTGATCACTCCCACCACCAGAAAACCAAAATGAACTCAAAACAAGAAAACAATATTGATCACATCACTACCCTTCATACAAACAGTTAGTGTGGATTCAGTTATCTGTAACTAGAATAATTTTAAAGGAACAATTTCAAAAACTAATATTGTTATGAGCTACTTACTTGTCCATCATAACTTGCGTGTATCACATGGTTCACAACTGATGGAGCTGCTAGCTGAGAGATTGCATCAGTCTGAGGTGAATATTCAATAAAAGTATTAACTGGTTCCTTGGAAAATGTGAAGCAACGCCAAGCTACAGCATTCTGTCATAATGAAACCACTTTTTAAAAATAAAATATTAAGATCCACATTTTCAAAAGTAATATATAGACATGGAAGTTTTGAGGATATCGGTATGGGTATAGCCTTTGAGGCTGCCACAGAACTGATAATTCAAAATTATCCTTCTGTGGAAACATATCCTAGCAATACAGCAAAGCAGCCATAACAGATACATATAAAATATGCTTCTTCCATGACAAATTCATCCCTATCAACACTGATTACTAGAATTACTGTTAGAGAAAAGTTTATTCAATCATTGGAGATTTTTAAGAGCAGGTTAAAACACATCTGTCAGGGATGGTCTAGATAATATTTAGTCTCGTCATGAGTGCAGGGGACTCTCGAGGTCCCTTCCAGTCCTCTGATTCCACCTTTAAAAATAAATATTATATATATATATAAAAACTTAATGTACTTACTGCTTTGATAATAAGTCTGATGGGCACAGAAGCATGGGTCTTGTTGATTAGTTTTAGTGGCAGAGCCTTCCAACTGCCAGATGATAGGTCACCAAAATCTAGACCATCTGTCTTTCCTGTTTCCACCTGATATTAGACATAGATACAGCCTTTATAAATTTGAGGGAAGGCCCATGTTTTTCCACATATTGCCTCTCTCCTTCCCTGCACCCAGCGATACAGTGCAGTTCCCCTGCTGTTAGAAGTGGAAGATGTGAGAAGGTGGCTCTGACACCAACAAGCAGCACCATCCAATTGACTGTCTCCCACACTTTGAGCCTGAATCTATTTCTATGGGGTACTCAGGGTAAAGCAAGCACACAAGGCCAGCAGTAGTGGACATACTGCTGGGTATCAGGACATAGGAATTTAACAGCAGCATTGTGGAAGTAGCTCAGTAAAAATGCAGAATTCACAAAAATCCATATTTCAAAGCTCAGAGAGAACACAAACCTGATGTTTAATTTTAAAAGTGTCTTTTGTTTGATATAAACACTTCATGAAATCAGCTTAATTAATCAAAAACTTTGTATTATCCTTTCTTCAAGACTCATTTAATTTATAGTTGAGATCTCAGGATTGAAACTTCTGAGAACTATCTAAGAATGTTTGTTCATAAGCTGCCAAAAAGATTTTTAAATACGAACGAAAGGATACGTAACATGTTCACATGTGGGTAATATCAAGAACTGAACCAAAATTACATGCTGCACTGAGGTACTCACAGAAGAGCAAATTTTGATTTTTATTAACTTAATGTACACTTAAATTTTGAATAGCTACCCATTAGTGATCTTAAAACCTTTATTTCAATGAAAAGATGTTATCAATCTTTGAGAGGCTGAAGAGATACACAAGAAATAATTGCTATTTCAACAGAATTCCTTAGAGTCATCCTGTGCAGTTCAGATCATGGTAAAAAGTCTTCCAATCAGCAAGTGCAGACAGGATAAAGAAAAGCTCTCTTATGAATGAGACTGACAATGCTCACATTTGTAAATAGTTTGAAAAATACTATTTTGGAAATGAAATAGTGATTAAACATATCCCCACCTTGATGAAATAGGCAGAGTGTTTGAAATTCTCCACCCTGGTTAAGCAAATAGACATGAATGAAACAGATATTAGAGAATCTCTCAAGACTTCAAAGAGAACATGACAGGATGATTTAAGAACTAGACTGCATAGACCAAAGGAGACCAGAGTGTACACTTTGCAAGATAAGTCACTTCTGAATGAGGACTCAGAACATAAAGCTCTGCTTCAGGCCCTTTGCATTGCCACTTGGACCCTCAGCCTTTATCCATACAGTCCTGTAAAACAAGAATCTTAAATGTGGTATTTGAATCTATTTACCAGATTCTGAAAGTTACCAAGAATCAAATATGCAGATTTAGATTTCCAATCTATGAGCACAGTAAAAACCTGCTCAACCTTTTTCCACATATGCTCACTGAAGAATTATCTTTTTGCTAAAGTGATTGCTATCTGTTGATGACTTAAAAAGGTATAGCCGGGGAGGATGGGAAGACAGGAAAGGAAAAGTTTGTATTGGTAGAGATTTAGTATTTCCAGCAAATCAAGGCCTTTGTGGGTATTTAGGGCTATCACAGGATGATTCTATTCAGACTTTATCTTTGAAGGCAAACAAAGGAAGTCAAAGTCAAGGAGAGAATCAAAGGTTTTTCAGGGGCCAGCAAAGTCTGCAGCTTGGCTCTCTCTCACCCTATCCTCTCTACATTTTACTTGAAAGCTTTTATCCACTTCAAAGTTCCCCACTGCAGAAAGATCGAAGAGTGCTGAAGTTGTCTCTTACATTTTTCCAGACGGAACTAGCCACAGCTCAGCTGCTTGTATCCTGGATTTCAAAACCTCGGCAGAAAAGCTGGCTCAGCGAAACATAAAACATATCTTTGCTTACAAAGTACTAAACAAGCCTCTGACACTATCTCCTGCTCTTTGATTCCTGATTAATATATGACACAGTGATGACGGTGTTTGGCTTCTCCCTGGTTTAAGAGGCAAGTTGTATTCTAATAATTGACTCCTCGTCAGTAGTAGAACCTTCTCCTGATCAGCATACTTATGCCACTTTGTGATTTCAATGCAATTGTCCCCCAAAGCAACAAATTAGTCATGACTACTCTCCAATCTGAGTGATGGTGGCAACCAAAGACTATTCCTGGTGACAAACTTACCCTGCAAGCGACAGGTGAGAAAAAGAGAACCAGTAACTCCAGAGACAAGCAAGAGAGCTTAGAGCAGCAGGACCAACAGGCAAGTATACAAAGCTGGAGCAGCTGTATCTGAAAGCATTGCCTGTGGCATTAGGACTGGAATCACAGAACCAGAAATGTCACACATTTTGTGACAGTTTAACTGGGTCAAGGAACTGACTCGTTCTCTCAAATTCACAAAGGCTCCAACAGGAACTCTTCGGTGACAGCGTAGACCAAGGACAGACTGATCAGCTCCCGAGACAGCAAGAATTTGCCACAATTGAGACTTTAGAATAGGGTTTTCTGTTTTCATAATGAGGCTTGCCTCCTTGTTTTAACCACCATTAACAGACAGGAAAGAATAATTAGATCAAGAGTTTTCTTCAGGAGTTAGTAGAAACCACCCACCAGCTTGATGAAGGACAAAGTGCCCAGGTTAGGGAAGAACATATGAGCATCCACAGCACAGGAATGGCTCACACACAGACATAGCTGGCCAAAAAAATCCAATCTCACAAACACGGAGTATGTGCACCAGAAGGAGGATCCCTGTGGACAATTACTCACAGAAGAAAACTTACTTATTCCGCATATTTTAGCCACCCAACTATTAAGACTGAATGAAATGAGAAGCTATGCACCATACCTTAGCATAGGCAAAATGTCAATTACTCATGAAGCAGATGTCTCCAATGCCTTATATAGGGGCCCTTCCGCAAATAAATTTTGCTAAGTATCTTGTGTTAAAGTTTACACTTCTGGTGCATTTGCATTTACATAAACTATTCTCATCTCCTTTTGAAATAAAGTAATCTTGAGCTCTCCAAATAGTTTTTAAGTATTTAGAAAAAGCAAACACATAAGAATATATTGGTTCAATATAACCAACTGCTTACCTCGAGATTAGGATTTTCAGCAACTGCTGTCAAAACTACCTTAGTTGCCAAAGCTTCTGCCTGGACTATTGTCTCAGCATCTGCAGAAACCGGCCAAGATGAAATACTGAAGATACACTGGAAGATTCCAGGATGACAAGGTAAGAAAAGTATTTTCAGCTCTTCTGTAGAATGAGGTCCTATGATGGTTTTGTTTTTGAATACTAGACACTGACATTTCAGAGGATCCATCTAAAAAGATAAGCCTTATTAGTTTCTGCAAAAGTAAAAAAGGCCAAGTATTCCACCATTTAAGACTTACCTCTAAGATTATGCCCACAAAGGTATCTAACAATGGCTCGGTAGGTGGTCAACTGATACCTGTTGATCATGTTTTTGCTTAATGGTTTTAATGTTACCTTTTCCTGCCCCTTTCTCCATGTGTCTGTCTCATCCAACTGTTGCACAGTTTGAATTTTATATTTTCAGTTTTTGGAAAAATCCCTCTCCCAGTTTGTACAGCATCAAGATCACTGGCCTGCTCAACTCCTGTAGCTTATTGTAATATACATAAGACTGTATGGAACAAGTAGAATAAGGAATGTTTTACATCTTAAGCTTCCTGCATCATAAATATATTTGTGTTTGTCTTCTACTATTCCTATAGACATTGTATATGAAGAACTAGTTTTACAAAATGAAGTAATACACCTTACACCGTAACAAAACTTAAGGCTGTTCCAGAACAGAGTACACAAGAAGAGTAAGCTGATACATAAAACTCAACATGAAAAGTTTTTACCAGTTCTGGTTTCAAATGTTAAAGCAGTACTAAGTATAAGCCAGCTTGGTAGTAGATGTTAGCAACACCTACCATGCAGGGATTTAAGTTGGGATCAGGAGTTCATAGCTGATAAGAAGCTACTAGTGTAGTAGAGGCTACATGCTACAATGCTGAGAGAAGGGGAAAAAGAAAATCAGCACCAACTAGTCTGGAAGGAGCCAACTAGAAAACTTTTTCCCACTGGAATTTGTGTCATAATAGCAGGAATGGAGTTTAAGTTTTTGTTGCATTAAAACTGCAGAAGGGGACGAGTTTAGAAAGAATTTAAGAATTAATAGGACTCTATAGTCATTGTCCCTAGCGCTTGAAACATTATACTGTACATTAAAAGCTATACAGAAAAAGCTTACCTTTTCTCCATTAATTGAAACACTGAAAATTCCAATGCTGACCTGCAACCATCTTTCAGTTGGATTAAAAATACCAAGAGCAGTTTGTGATGCAATTCCTACACAACAAGCACTGGGGAACTTCAGCTCTTCTGGTACTCTCACATGTCCTAGGAAAGAAAACGATCTCTATTAATTACCAATATTTGTATATTTACAAGTATAAGTATCTACAATTGCTATCATGAGCACCCTGATAAATGACAATAAACCATGACCAATTTGATAGTCTGGAGTTAAAATAGTTCATAACCTGTGTCATAAACAGATAGTTAAGGGTTAATGCCTCTTATCTGTAAAGGGTTAAGAAGCTCAGTAAACCTGACTGACACCTGACCAGAGGACCAATAAGGGGACAAGATACTTTCAAATCTTGGTGGAGGAAAATCTTTTCATTATGTACACCTGTCATAAACAGATGGTTAAGGGTTAATGCCTCTTTTACCTGTAAAGGGTTAAAAAGTTCACCTAGCCTAGCTAACACCTGACCAGATGAACCAAGGGGGAAAAAGATGTTTCAAAAGGAAGGAGGGAAGTTTTCCCTTTGTTTAGAGTTTTCAGTTTCAGCCAGAGTGAAAAGATCAAGGAACCAGCCTCTTATCAAAGTAGTAAGTTTTAGAAAGGAAAAATAGGTTTATGTTTATTTCTCTGTAACCTGTCTTATGCAAATTGAGGTGGAATCAAATTGGGTATTTGAGTATTCTTTTTGTGTAACTAAATTTGTGCCCAGAGGAACATCCTCTGTGTTTTGAATCTGTTGTCTGTGAGAGTAGCTGGTATGCTAATCTTTCCCAGAGGGTTTTCTTTTACCTTTCTTTTCTTAATACCTGATTGATTTTTCCTCGTTTTTTTAGATCCAAAGGGATTGGATTTGGACTCACCAGGGATTGGGCGGGGGGATAGAGGGGGAATGGTTAATTTCTCCTTGTTTTAAAATCCAAGGAGTTTGGATCTGTGTTCACCAGGGAATTCGTGAAGTCTCTCAAGGCTACCCAGGAAGGGGAAAGTTTTGGGAGGACAGGGAGTGCTCCAGACACTGAAATTCTGGATGGTGGCGGTGATGCCAGATCTAAGCTAGTAATTAAGCTTAGAAGTGTCCATGCAGGTCCCCACATCTGTACCCTAAAGTTCTGAGTGGGGAAGGAACTTTGACAACACCTTACAGGAAATTAGGTGTTTCTGTAAGCATCCAGCACCACAATACTGATTAGGCTCATTTACTGTACTTAAAGTGATAAGTTATTACAAAACTGACTGCTGACTTTAGGTTTCTACTCTTTAAACTAAGTTCTAGAACAGGGTCAGCAAACTTTGGCACGCAGCCCACCAGGGTAAGCACCCTGGTGGGCCGGTTCGGTTTGTTTACCTGCTGCGTCCGCAGGTTCAGCTGATCGTGGCTCCCACTGGCCACAGTTTGCCGCTCCAGGGAAATGAGGGCGGCGGGAAGCCGTAGCCAGCACATCCCTTGGCCCGTGCCACTTCCTGCCGCCTCCATTGGCCTGGAGCGGCGAACTGCGGCCAGTGGGAGCCGCGATTGGCCGAACCTGCGGACGCGGCAGGTTAACAAACCAGCCCGTCCGCCAGGGTAAGCACCCTGGCAAGCCGCGTGCCAGAGGCTGCAGACCCCTGTTCTAGAACACTACATAAATTAGACACTGGTTTGTGTCATAAAATTGAAAAACCTCTCCTATTACAACAGAACTTAACACTAAAGCTGTTTAAGAGTTCAGTAGATTTGAAATTGTTTGAAAATCCCCTCTTCTTGTATGCCTGCAACCATCATAATTTTGTTTTAGGGCTGCCTTAGCTGAAATACATGCTTATATTTAGAAGCTATCTATCCTTATTGTCCCACTCTTAAAAGGAAAATTAAATTAAATGAGCACCACTAATGTAACATTAAGGTAGAGATCTGTACTAAGACCAGTATAAATGAATTCACAGAATCGGAAAAGAGTGTGACTGGGAAGATGTTAAAACTTGCGAAGGACAAAATTTAGGTGAGCCAATTCCCTAGCAGAGGTGGAATACCTTTAGAAGAGTCTCAACGCCAGGAATCTGGAAAACAGAATGCCTATACTTAGTGCATCAGCCTAAGATTTACATAATGGACTTTGAAAGGAACAAACTGAACTAGTAATATCAATGGCTAGTAAGTTTAATTAACTATTCAGGAAGATGACCAAGGCATTGTGAACAAACTCAATTAAGATACAGTAACTTCTCGCTTAACATTGTAGTTGTGTTTCTGAAAAATGCTACTTTAAGCGAAACGATGTTAATTGAATCTAATTTCCCCATAACAATTAATGTAAAAAGGACGGGTTAGGTTCCAGGGAAATTTTTTCGCCAAAGACGTACACG
>NC_133770.1:206596998-206622092 GCF_003597395.2 Chelonoidis abingdonii
ATTTTTTTCGCAAAAGACGTATGTGTGTGTGTGTGTGTGTGTGTGTGTGTGTGTGTGTGTGTGTGTGTGTGTGTGTGTGTGTAAAAACAAACAATTTAATACTGTACACAGCAATGATGACTGTGAAGCTTTCTTGAGATGGTGAAGTCAGAGGGTGGGATATTTCCCAGGGAATCCCTTTGTGCTAAATGATGAACTAGCACTCGGCTAAGCCCTCCAGGTTAACACATTGTTGCTAATGTAGCCCCACACTCTACAAGGCAGCACAAATGGAGGGAGGGGAGACAGCATGGTAGAGAGAGACAAACACACCGTGTGTGAGAGAGAGGGAGATGCGCATTGCCCCTTTAAATACGCTGACTCTAAGTACATTGGCTTTTTAAGTAGTTCAGCAAGTTGAGATAGCAGCTGCTGCCAGCAAGCTCTCTCCATCCTGTCCCCCTCCCATCCCGCTCTGTGGAGATGGGGGTACAGGAGCAGGAAGGAGGAGAACACCCTGACATTACACCCCTCTTTCCCCCTCCTCCTGGCACAGCAAGCAGGAGGCTCCCAGGAGCAGCTCCAAGGCACAGGGCAGGAGCAGCATACAGCAGTTGAGAGAGGGAAAGCTGAACTGCCTGGCAATTGTTAGCTTGCTGGGCAGCTGCTGCACAGGGAACTTAGGAGAGCGGGGAGCTAATGAGGGGCTGCCAGTCCACTGTGGTTCCAAGCCCCCAACAGCTAGCTCCAACAGGCTGCTCTTTCTCCAAGCAGTGGACAAAGCAGGCAAATGCCAAACAATGTTATAAGGCAGCACCGCACAACTTCAAAAAGACGGTTACTCACCTTTGTAACTGTTGTTCTTCGAGATGTGTTGCTCATATCCATTCCAAGTAGGTGTGCGCGCGCTGCATGCACGTTCGTCAGAAGAATTTTCCCCTAGCAACACCCGGCGGGTTGGCTGGCGCCCCCTGGCATGGCGCTGCTACGGCACTAGATATATACCCCTGCCGACCCGTCCGCTCCTCAGTTCCTTCTTGGAACTGAGGAGCGGACTACTCCGACAGTGGGGAAGGAGGGCGGGTGTGGAATGGATATGAGTAAAACATCTCGAAGAACAACAGTTACAAAGGTGAGTAACCGTCTTTTCTTCTTCGAGTGCTTGCTCATATCCATTCCAAGTAGGCGAATCCCAAGCCTTACCTAGGCGGTGGGGTCGGATGGACACTGCCGAATGCAAGACTGCCAAGCCAAGGGCTGCATCGTCTCTGGATTGCTGTACCAAGGCATAATGGAAAGTAAAGGTGTGTACCGAAGACCACGTAGCTGCTCGGCATATCTCCTGGATAGGCACTCGAGCTAAAAAGGCAGTCGACAAGGCCTGAGCCCTGGTGGAATGTGCAGTAACACGGCCTGGGGAGGCGTGAGCTAGATCATAGCAAGCCCGAATGCATGCTGTGACCCAGGAGGAAATTCTCTGGGAAGAGACGGGTTGACCTTTCATACTGTCTGCCACGGCGACAGAGTTGGGTGCTCTTACGGAAAGATCTGGTGTGGTCAATGTAGAATGCGAGCGCCCTACGGACGTCCAGCGAGTGCAACTGCTGCTCTATATGGGATGCATGCGGTTTGGGAAAGAAGACCAGGAGGAATATGTCCTGGTTGAGGTGAAAGGATGAAACCACCTTGGGAAGGAACGCCGGATGTGGGCGCAACTGCACCTTGTCCTTGTGGAATATCATGTAAGGCGGGTCCACCATGAGAGCGCGAAGCTCCAAAACTCTCCTAGCCGATGTAACGGCTACAAGGAACGCCGCCTTCCACGATAAATAGAGGAGAGAGCAGGTTGCCAAGGGTTCGAACAGAGGGGCCATAAGTCTTGACAGAACCAAATTGAGGTCCCAGGAAGGGGCGGGGCGTCGCACCTGCGGAAAAAGACGCTCCAGCCCCTTGAGGAACCTCGAGACCATAGGGTGGGAGAAAACGGAGGTAAGCTCCTTCTCTGGGATGAAAGGTCGAGATGGCGGCTAGGTGTACCCGCAAAGGTGAGAGTGCGAGACCCTGCTGCTTGAGATGCCAGAGGTATTCCAATATTATGTGAATAGGAACCTGCGCAGGTGCCGCCTGCTGTGCTTGACACCAGCAATAGAACCGCTTCCACTTGGACAAGTACTTGGCCCTAGTGGAGGGTTTTCTGCTGCCCAGGAGTACTCGTTGCACTGGGGTGGAGCAGCGTAGTTCCGAGTGAGTCAACCACGTAAGAGCCACGCCGTGAGGTGGAGGGATTGCAAGTCGGGATGGAGAAGCCTGCTGTGGTCCTGGGTTATTAGATCCTGATGGAGAGACAGGGGGATGGCTATCGAGTTGTCCAGCAACGTGGTGTACCAATTCTGGCGAGGCCACGCTGGGGCGATCAGAATCAGTCGAGCCCTGTCCCTGCGAAGCTTTACAAAGCCCTTGTGCACCAACGGAAAGGGTGGGAAGGCGTACAGCAGGTGGGTCGACGAAGACATGAGGAAGGCGTCCAATATTGAGCCCAGGGCGAGACCCTGAAAGGAGCAGAACCTGTGACACTTCCGGTTTCTGCGGGAGGCGAAGAGGTCTATGTGGGGAAAGCCCCACTTCTGGAAGAGAGAATGAGCTATGTCTGGTCGAAGTGACCACTCGTGGGCGAGAAAAGACCTGCTGAGGTGGTCCGCTAACGTGTTCTGGACCCCTGGGAGGAAGGACGCCACCAGGTCTATAGAGTGGGCTATACAGAATTCCCACAGTCGGATCGCCTCCTGACAAAGGGGGAGAGAGCGGGTTCCTCCCTGCTTGTTTATGTAGTGCATCGAGGTGGTGTTGTCCGTGAGCACTAAAACACAAAGGCCCTGCAGGTGGTGAAGAAAAGTATGACAGGCGAGGCGGACTGCCCGTAGCTCCCGGATGTTTATGTGTAATGACAACTCCTGGGCGGACCAGAGGCCTTGCGTGCGACGACCCGCCATGTGAGCCCCCCAGCCCAGAGATGACGCGTCCGTCGTTAGGGACGTAGATGGTTTTCTGGGGTGGAACGGCATGCCTGCACACACCAGGGAAGGGTTTTGCCACCAAAGGAGGGAGCATAAGACACTCTGAGGAACCGTGACGACGATGTCTATGGTGTCCCTGTGTGGGCGGTAAACGGAGGCCAGCCAGATTTGAAGGGGGTGAAGGCGGAGTTTGGCGTGCTTGGTGACGAAAGTACAGGCAGCCATATGGCCGAGGAGGCTGAGGCAGGCCCAGGCTGAGGTCATCGGAAAGGCCTGCAGGCTCTCTAAGGCAGTGACTATTGCCTGAAACCGGCTCAGCGGGAGGTAGGCCGCTGCGAGCGTGGAGTCCAGGACAGCTCCGATGAATTCTATTCTTTGAGTGGGCACAAGGGTGGATTTGCCCATATTGACCATCAGGCCCAAACGCTCGAAGAGTTCCATGATGACGGCTATGTGAGCAGCGACCTGGGTCTCGCAGGTCCCACGACTAAGTCAGTCGTCTAGGTAAGGGAAGACACATATGCGCCGACGATGGAGGAAGGCAGCCACCGCTGCCATGCACTTTGTGAAGACATGTGGGGCAGTGGAAAGGCCGAAAGGAAGGACCGTGAATTGGAAGTGACGATTTCGCACCATAAAACGTAGGTACCGTCTGTGTGGAGGGTAAATAGAGATATGAAAGTACGCGTCCTTCATGTCGAGAGCAGCGAACCAGTCCCCCGGATCCAGGGATGGGATAATAGTCCCCAAGGAAACCATCCGGAACTTCAACTTCTTTAAGACAACGTTGAGCCTGTGGAGGTCTAGGATGGGTCGAAGACCTCCTTTCGACTTGGGGATTAAGAAGTAACGGGAATAAAACCCCCTGCTCCTGAACTCCTGCGGTACCTCCTCTATGGCTCCGATTTCGAGAAGAGTACGGATCTCCTGCCAGAGATGCTCGTGAGAGGGGTCCCTGAAGAGGGATGGGGGAGGGTGGGTGGGGGCACAAAATAAACTGCAGATGGTAACCAAACTCCACCATACGTAGGACCCAACAATCTGAGGTTAGTCAGGTCCACGCCGGGAGGAAGGAGGAGAGACGGTTGGAGAACTGGATAGGATTCCGGGAAAGGACTGGTGCTCTGCTCTCGGTCGCACCTTCAAAAGTTTTGCTTTGGTCCCGACGGTGGCTTGGCAGAACCATTATTCTGGCCCCCCTGAGGAACCGGCTCGTCGTCGTTCGCCGGTTCAACCGCACGCCTTCTAGTAAGTCCTGTCATGTCGTGGGGGGTGGTAGAGGACGTTGAGGTTGGGCTCTGAAGGACCTGCGTTGGGTCTGCGGAGTATGCATCCCAGGGGAACGCATTATGATCACGGTGTCCTTGAGCTCTGGAGCGCTAGGGTCCGTTTTCTCCGAGAAGCCCTGGCCTTCAAATGGAAGTCCTGATTGTGTTTGCAGTTCGGGGGTGCCGGAACCTGCCCGATCATCTCGCCTGCAACTCCCGATGCCACGGTCCTGGCCGCGAATCCGCAGCGCAGAGAGGCCTGCAGGAAGTCCGGACTCTTTTCCCTTCCTCAAGGAGGCTCTGGAACTCTGGATGGGAGTCCAGGGGGACCAGCTCGGTGAACTTGTCCATAGACTGCCAGGTGTTAAAATTGTACCTACTGAGAAGGGCCTGCTGGTTAGCTACACGCAACTGTAGGCCCCCTGCGGAGTATACTTTGCGTCCAAGTAGGTCCATGCTTTTAGCCTCCCGCGATTTTGGGGCGGGGGCTTGCTGGCCATGGCGCTCCCTCTCGTTCACAGACTGGACGACCAGAGAGCATGGAGGAGGATGGGTATAAAGATATTCGTACCCTTTAGATGGTACCATATATTTCTTCTCCATGCCTCTGGCTGTAGGGGGGATTGCCAGATCGAGTCCGCTTTAGCCTGGATGGAGCGGATAAATGGCAGGGCTACACGACTCGGGTCATCCGAAGAGAGTATGTCCACGACCGGGTCCTCCACCTCCGGGACTTCCTCCACCTGAAGGTTGATGCTCAACGCAACACAGCGGAGAAGGTCCTGGTGGGCTCGTAGGCAACACGGCGGAGAAGGTCCTGGTGGGCTCGTAGGTCAATGGGGGGCGGGCCTGAGGTTGATGTACCCGCTACCGCCTCATCCGGCGAGGAGGAGGACGAGAGACCCAGGACCAGCGGTTCAAGCTGTGAGTCCCGGTCGAGAGGGGGGTCGGTTTCTGCGGTGGCCTGAGGGTCCTGGGTTGCGGCTGAAGCGTCCGTATCAGCCGGAGGACGACGACTAATAGTGGCCTCTGGTGCGCGACGGACCGACACGGCGGACCGCGACGTCACTGTAGGATCGCCCTGGGCTCGGTGGTACGCCCAAGGCGTCCAGAAGGAGCACTGTGGTGCTTGCTCCAAGCCCTGGGACTCCGGGAGGGCACGGGCCTGGGGCTCCACATCTCCATAGAGAGCACTATCTGCTCGGGACGAACCAGATAGGTGTCTCGATGGCCAGGGCGGAGCAGATAGTCCGTGAGGTGGGTACCGGACGTCATGCCCCGCCGGGGAGCGGTACCGGGAATCATACCGGTGCCGAGACGTGGACCGGGACCTGCGACCAGCACGGTGCCGGGAGGTCGACCGGGACCGAAAGGAGCGGCGGTGTGATAGACTCCGCCGGGAACGGTGCAGGGAGCTAGACCGTCGTGCTCAATACCGGTCCGGAGAACACGACCTGGACCGGTGCCGCGAGTACGACCGGCGCCGAGAGGGGGATTGGTACCGGGACTGCGAGCGGCGCCTGGATCTTGACCGGCGATAAGAGCGGGAGCGGTGCCAGGATCTCGATCGCGAGCGGTGTCTGCCTGCTGCCTCAATGGACGGTGGTCTGACCATGGCAGGCTTTCTTGCTGATGGGAGGACCCGCATCGGCGGTGCCAGGGGTTGAGGCAGGGTGGGCTCCGTAAGAGCAATCAGTTCTCTCGCCGTTGCGAAGGTCTCCAGTGTGGTGGGAACGACGAGCTCAACCAAGGCGCTTGCCGGGGAGCTGTCATGCACCGGACTCGACGGCTCTTGTCTGGCCGGAATCGACGGTGCGGAGACTACCGGTGCCGCAGTTGTTGGTGCCAGACGGCTCGGTTTGGCGTGCTCAGACTGCAGTGCCAAGGTTGGAGCTGCAGGAGTCTTAGGCTTTTTGGCCCTCGGGGAGAGGGAGCGGTGCCGGGCCGGCTTCGGTGCCGGAGATGGTTGGTGCCGAGGTGTTCTGATGGTGCCGACGGTCTCTGGTGCCAGTGAAGCACTTCTCCCCGGTGCAGACTGCGCGGCACTCGGTGCCGGAGCTGGAGGGGTGAGGGCCGCCTCCATCAGGAGCTGCTTCAAGCGAGAGTCCCGCTCCTTTTTAGTCCGTGGTTTGAAGGACTTACAGATACGGCACTTGTTCGTCAGATGGGATTCTCCCAGGCACTTCAGGCAGCGATCATGGGGGTCTCCCGTTGGCATCGGCCGGAGACAGGTCGAGCACTGTTTGAAACCGGGAGAGCCAGGCATGAGCCCGGGCCCCGGGAGGGGTGAGGAGGGGTAAACCCCAGCCCTCTAACTAAACTATACTAACAACTATTACTATTTAATAACAACTATAACTCTAACTAGAACTATATATACAATAAGTAGAACAACGGGTGAAAAGCTAGGGAAGTGGAGGTCAGCTAAGCCGCGCTCCACTGTTCCAACGACCAACACAGGCAGTAAGAAGGAACTGAGGAGCGGACGGGTCGGCAGGGGTATATATCCGGTGCCATAGCGGCGCCACGCCAGGGGGCGCCAGCCGACCCGCCGGGTGTTGCTAAGGGAAAATTCTTCCGACGAACGTGCACGCGGCGCATGCACACCTACTTGGAATGGATATGAGCAAGCACTCGAAGAAGAACAAACAAGTTCTCTAACTGATCAGCAATGTAACAGACAAAAAATAACAGAAGGTATGCAAAAGTGAAGTCAGGAGCTCCCATTTCCTGCTCTCAATAGGAAAAGAGAACAGTACAGTGAAAGACAAGTTTTTTTTTGCTTGAGAAAGGGAAGTCAGGACTTAATTATTTTTTGCTTGAGGGAGAGGAAAGTATTTGGATGAGCAGTGACAGCAAGTGAGGGTTAAGCCAAGAGATACAGTACTTTTAGTATCCTGTGGGAGAAGAACAGGATGCAGAGTCTTGGATTTTAGGTGGAGTGTGACTTACCATCTCCTACTCACTCAAATGGAAACAGGAAAAACTACAGTGCAGGCTTCTTCCATGATGTCACCACTCACGTTCCCTAAAAATCCTACTAAATCCTCTACGAAGAAGAATGCCAGGACCTAGTATTTCTAGTAACTAAAATAGTATCTTCGAGACTGATACTATATTTAAGTAAATGTTGATTTAACACAAAATTTAAATAAAGAGGAAAAGAAGAAAACCGGTGTATATGAAACAAACCAGATGACAGCTGGAGCCGTAGATCAATGAAACAAAGTTTCTATTTCTTGAGGTAAATTAAGTTTATGATTCACCATTTTAAACTGTTTTGATCAGTAACAGTATTTTAAACAAAATTATGATGTTTAGAAAAGAAACAAACAACTTACCAAACCCAGACGGCTCCCACCGTTTACTTCCACTAGGGCCAGCAGATTGACCAATGTACGATTCTGTACTTAAAATATTTGTATTCCAGGAACCAGAGTATGGATTACAAAGTGAAGATGTACCCAACAATCCAGGGCCAACACTTGGACCTAAAGGAATTCCTACTGTAACTGAATTCTGAATGTGTCCTGCTGGGATGCTAGAAAAAGGAAGTCCTGCTGGAAGACAACAACCGGTGCAGCTGCCACCATACTGAGACAAAGCAACATTTCCACTGGATTGCATGTTTCCCAGGTATTGTTGAGCAAATGCTGTGGTTGCAAGTGAACGTCCAGTAAGTAGCGTGGGAATTGCAGAAGACACTGTCTGAGTCTCAGAGGCAGATCCATGGGATTTGAAGCTTGAAACAGGAATATACTGTTCACCACACGTGTTTTGATTTAATGGAATATAAACACCTAAGGCACTGTATGTGGGTACCATATTTAAAGAGGACAATTCTGGCTTCTTTGTTTTGTTTGTATGATCCTGACAAGCTACAGGTGTATCAACATTAACAGATAAAGGCTGAAGGACACATGACTTGCTTGGTAAAGCTGGATTAACATGTCCCATTTCATTCTGACTGGATGTTGTGTTTGGAAGACTAGATGTAAACTCATTTTCACTTCTTGGTAAACACTCTCTGGACAATTTATGGTTAGGTACTGAATCTTCAAGTTTGTTGCTAGGACCTGTAGACTCACTTGCTTCTGGCTTCTCATTCACATTCCTCTGACTAGTGTTTAGTGATGTTCCTCTTCTATTTCTTTGCCATGAGAAGTCTTCGGGTTTTTCAGTAGTCTGTTCTATTAATGGAGTTGGACTGGATCGAATTATTGTTGTGCTCAACTCACTAGCATTATTACTCTAGAACAGAAGTTGTTAAATATCACACATTAATATTATAAGTTATAGGTAGGCTTGGAAGAATGAGATTTTTATTGGTAAAGGTCAGTAAATGTCAATTTCACTGTAAATAAACTGATGAAAAAAATATTCCCATCCCCAAACAAAATTTACAGATAAAAAAAGTAAAATGCTGCTTGAGAACTAGAGTATAAGGATATTTACTTTGTATATTTTGACATACGATATTGAAACTGTTTTAAAGTTATAAAGCTCTGAATTTTTGAATATTGGTATCTACTGTCATTAAATAATTGCCTGACCTTCTCACCATAATTTCCTGCCACTATGAAAACTTAAAAATAGATAAAAATTGAAGGAGAGGGGGAAATCTTAAAATAATCATTAATATTATCTATCAAAAGTATAGAAAGTAAACACTGAATTCTGCCTAACCTAATTATAGGAAAAATATTAGGGTTTACATTGGTACATACTAAAAAGTGGAACAGGAATCTTGGTTTGGAAGTATCTACAGGGCCACTTGACATCATAAAGTTTAACCAAATTTCTGAAACTTCTCTTTCTTCTAGTAATTAGGTCCACAGATATATTACAGTAGGTGCTTCCACCTGCCTGGAACTTGGGGACAGAACTAGACCTGTAAGCTGCTGAGGAATGCCCCACTTCCTCAAGTTCCCACCAGTTAAGTTAGCTTCCATGGCTAGTGTAACTCCATTCCACTTTCCTAAAGTACATATTGTGCTAACTGCATTTCTAAATAAATAAATAAAAAATAAATAAGCCCAAGTTTCTTCTTCTACGGAGCAAAGGATAGATTCCCCTAACTAAATAAACCTGAATCTTTAAAAGAGTCAGTTTTTTATCTGACTCTGGATGATCACTTTTCAGAGTGGTAGCCATGTTAGTCTGTATCAACAAAAACGAGGAGTCCTTGTGGCACCTTAAAGACTAAGTTATTTGGGCATAAGCTTTCGTTGGCTAAAACCCTCTTCATCAGATGCATGGAGTGAAAAATACATTAAGCAGTACATATATATTACAGCATATGAAAAGATGGGAGTTGCCTTACCAAGTGGAGAGTCAGTGCTAATTGAATTGGCCTCATTAAGGTAGAAGTGGCCTATTCTCAACAGTTGACAAGAACAGGTGAATAGTCAAGTTTTCTGTCTAGAAAGCTTGGATAAAGTTCTCCTCTTATCCATCACAGTGGAATTTTCACAGAAGTGCTACTCCAGGGTGTAAAACAGGATTATTCTTTAAACATGGACATACAATTTACTTAATTTGTGGATCCCAGCTTACCTTTACTAGGAACTATAGCATAAAGATGTCTGCCAAAACATGGCATTGGAGAAAGACTGGATAACAAAATTTATTTTACTGGTGAACTTACATACTGATGGCAATATGGCTATGTAGGAGATCTCATTAAGAGATACATTACTTTTCTGTCCATTAAATTCAGTGCTTCTAAGGATTGGGTTGTGATGCTGGACAGATTGAAGAATATTTTTTGTATTTTGTGACAAAGAAGTTGACTTTGGAAATCAATAGTACGTTGCTGAGAGTATTACTTCTCTGAATTTGAAGGTATAATTCTGGGTTTCTTCAGAGAAAGCTCCTGAATTCTAAAACTTACCTAACTGAAGCTACCAATAATATTAGGAATGGTAATATACAAAAACCTGTAGGAGAACACTTCAATCTCCCTGGACACACAATAGCAGATTTAAAGGTACCCATCCTGCAGCAAAAAAACTTCAGGACCAGACTTCAAAGAGAAACTGCTGAGCTTCAGTTCATCTGCAAATTTGACATCAGCAGCTCAGGATTAAACAAAGACTGAATGGCTTGCCAACTACAAAACCAGTTTCTCGTCTCTTGGTTTTCACACCTCAGCTGCTTGAACAGGGCCTCATCCTCCCTGATTGAACTAACCTCATTCTCTCTAGCTTGCTTCTTGCTTGCATATATATACCTGCCGCTGGAAATTTCCACTACATGCATCCGACGAAGTGGGTATTCACCCACAAAAGCTCATGCTCCAAAACGTCTTTAGTCTTTAAGGTGCCACAGGATTCTTTGCTGCTTAAGCTATGAAGTTTATCCTCCAAAAGGAGAAGAGGGATGACCATTCAAGGAGCAGGTCCTGCACTGTCTGCTGAACCTCCTGGGGCAACCACGCAGTTTGCAGCCATGGGTATCTGCACAGGGTGATGGTAGAGGCCATGATCCTAGCAGCTGAATCACATTCTTGCCATCAGCTTCCCTTCACCTACCAGTGAAAGGTACTCCTGCTTAGCATCCTCAAGCAATTTGTCTTTACATTTTAGAATAACATCCTAGATATTAAAGTCATTTAGCCCTAATAAAGCCTGCTGACTGGCAATTCTAAGCTGTAACCCTGCCACAGAAAACATTTTTCTACCAAACAAGTCTAGCTTTTTTATCCTTTGACTTAGGGGTAGACACCTGTTGGCCCTGGATCTCCCTCTTGTTGGCAAGAGAGACAACTAGTGACCATGGAGGAGGGTGGGAATAAAAGTTTTCAAAACTCACAAGGGAACATAATATCTACACTTGGCTTGCGCAGATATGGGAGGGAGTAAGGAGAAATTTACCAGGAAGCCTTGGTAAGTTCTCAAATTGCCTCATTAATTGGCACCACCACCTAAGGCCAGATCATCAACAAGGTGGCAAGAAGATTCCTTAACCAACTCTACCTGAATGTCCAAGGCCAAAGATACCCTTTTAAAAGAGTACCTGGTGAGCCCTGTAGTCATCAATAGCAGATGGAGATACCCCTGAGAAAACTGCTTCATCTGGATAGGAGGAAGATTAAGCCAGCACATTACGCTGTCTGGGCGAAACTTACCAATGTTCCCTGGGCCATGCCAGGGCAATCAGGAGGACCTGGGCCCTATCCATCTTTATCTTTTCCAGGACCTTGACCATCAGCAGGATCCAAGGGAAGGCACAGGGAAACTGGTCTGATCAGGATAGGAGGAAGGCATCCGAAATACCGCCCATTCCCAGCCCCTCTGAGCAGAACCAGGGATACTGGTGGTTCTGCCAAGTCGTGAACAGGTCCACTTAGGGAGTTCCCCATTCTTGGACAAGTCTGTGCACCACCTCTGGGTGTACAGACCACTTGTGCTGAGAGGAGAAGTCTCGGCTCAGGCGATCCACCTGCGAGTTCCGGGTGCCCGGTAGGTGGTAGGTTTGCAGGCAAATGTCATGGGTTATACAGAAGTCCCACAGCCTGAGGGCTTCCTGGCCGAAGGCAGAGGAGCTGGCCCCGCCTTGCTTGTTGATGTAAAACATTGAGGCCGTGTTGTTTGTGAGTACCCTGACCACTCTGCCCTCCAGGTGCAAGAGGAAGTCGATGCGGGCGAGCCAGACTGCCATGAGTTCCTTGAAGTTTATATTCAGGGCAAGGTCCTGCACAGACCACAGACCTTGGGTCTGAACGTCCCGCACATGGGCTCCCCACCCCAGGTCTGAAGCGTCAGACACCAGCTCCACCAACTGGGGCCTGCCCCTGAACGGGACCCCGCGGAGCATGTTCCCCAGGGAGGACCATCATTGTAGGGAGGCAATCAGCAGCTCAGGCACAGTGAAGACCTTTTCCATCCTATCTCTGGCCTGTTAGAACACTGAGGCCAAGCAGAGCTGGAGGGGCCTCATCTTGAATCTGGAGTGGTGAATCACATATGTGCACGCCGACATGTGACCCACGAGTTGGAGACACACTTTGGCTGTCGTCATGGGAAATCTTGTGACTGTGTCAATGACCGTTTCAGGGTCTCGAATCCATCCAGTGGGAGGAAGGCTCTGGCCAATGTGGCGTCCAGGACTGCCCCAATAAACTATGCACTGTACCGGGGCTAACGTGGACTTAGTGTCATTCACCAATAGGTCCAGGGTAGCACACATGGACAGAAGGAGCACCACGTGATCCTGCACCTGCAACCAGGAGCTGCCCTTGACCAGTCAGTCAGTCGTCCAGACAGGGGAAGATCTGGACCCCACGACATCTGAGGTAGGCTGCAACCACAGACATGCTCTTTGTGAATACCCTGGGAGCAGTGGACAGGCCAAACAGGGGAACTGTAAATTGGTAGTGTTCCTGCCCAACCGTGAAATGGAGGAACCACCTGTGCCCCTTGAATATATGGATGTGGAAGTATGCGTCTTGCAGATCAAGGGTGGCATACCAGTACCTGGGACCCAGCGAGGGGATGAAGGAGGCCAGAAAGACCACATGGATCTTGAGCTTTAACATGTACTGGTTCAGGCCTCGAAGGTCCAGGATGGGCCTGATCCCCCCTTTGGCCTTCAGGATAAGGAAATAGTGTTTGAACTCCGCTGGCATCACTTCCACTGCTCTTAGGCCAAGAAGCCGCCGCACCTCCTGCTCGAGCAGGGCTTCGTGATAGGGGTCCCCCAGAGGGACAGCAGCAGTGGTTGGTTGGGCAGGGTACAGGTAAATTGGAGAGTGTAGCCCCAGGAGATGGTGTTGAGACCAATCACGACCACTCTGGGAGAAAAGCACACAACCGGTTGGAGAAGTGAAGCTTCATTGTGGGTGGATCCCTGATGTGAATGGTAGGTCACCCCTGGGCATCCCATCAAAACCGCCGTTTCCCTGCCTTTTTGCCCTTGGAGGACCCAGGCTGGTGGGCAGACCGTGACTGCCTCTGTGGGCATTTCCTATCATCCTGTGACTTTTTATAAGGGGGCTCACATTTAGAGTGGGTGGCCTGAGGGGGAGCCTGATGCAGCTTAAACTTAGGTCTAGCTGGAGTTGGAACAGAGAGACCAAGTGTCTAAAGCGTAGTGCAGGAATCTTTTAGGCCGTGCAGCTTTACGTCTGTCTGTTCCGCAAACAGAGCCTTGCCATCAAACATGAGGTCCTGCAAAGAGTTCTGTGCCTCAGTGGACAGTCCAGACAGCAGGAGCCACAATATCCTCCTCATGGACACCACAGAGGCCCATGGACTATGCAGCCGTATCTGCCACATACGATGCTGCCTACAGGGTTGCCCTGGCAGCTGCTGTACCTCTTCCACCAGAGCTTTGAACTTCTTCCTGTCACGCTCCTGGAGGGAGTCCTCGAAATTGGGAAGAGAGCCCCACAAACTGAACTTACCCACAAACCGACCCAGGAGAGCCTGATGTTTCCAGTTAAGGGTGGTAAACCTCGAGGACGAATAAACCTTTCTCCCAAATGAGTCCAGCCTCCTTGAGTCTTTATTTTTCGGATTAGGAGCTGGTTGGCCCTACCGTTCCCTCTGATTGAGGGACTCAACAACCAGGGAGTTGGGGGAAGGGAAGATGTACAAGTATTCATGCCCTCTGGCATGCACAAAGTACTTCTGGTACTCTTAGAGATGGGGGGGCAAGGAAGCCGTGATTTGCCACAAGGTGTTTGAAATTTTTGCCACCCCTTCTTGGAGTGGAAGAGCCACCCTGCCTGGCACCAAGGCAGATAGGATGTTGGAGAGTCTGAGGGCTGAGGCTTGATGCCATCCTTTTCAATAGCTTCTGGTGGGCTTTAGAGTCCTCCTGTGGAATAGAGGTAGGAGGGACCGTAATCACCTCACCAGGAGAGGCTGAGGAGGCAGGCGCGGTACTTTACATGTCTGCGGGTACCGGAGGACTCGCCACTTGGTCTCCCTCCAGGCAAGGCACTGAAGATGCACGTCCCACTGACTCCCTTCTCGGAGGCTGGGACAGGGAGGCCAACAGCCATTCCTAGGCTCCGGTAGCTGAGTGAGACCCCACCAGGGGCTGCGTGAGGGTCATGGGGCACATTGGCACCTGCTGTGGCACCGGGGGAGCAGGCTGTTCAGCCTGACTGGCCTGTCCCATCAATCGATGACTATGAAGGGAGACTGGGCTGGTGTATGACCTGCCGCCATCCCTGGACAGGGAGGAGCAGCAGCAGCGGGAATGGTACCAACCACGAGATCACGATCCCGACGTGGAGGAACAGTACCGCCGGTAGCAGCTGCTCCATGATCGGCTCCAGTGGGCGGATCCGCGCCACCCAGGCACCAGCAATCGACACCCAGGACCGTGGCAGCGCTGCCATGGCAGGATCCTGGAGCGAGATGGTACAAAGGGGAATGGAGTAGACATTACTGTTGCGACCAGCTACGGTAGCCCCTCAAAGACAAAGACCTTCAGTGTCTTCTGTCTCAACAGTGCCCGCTCCTTGAGGTGGAGCAGTGCCTGGAGTCTCTGTCAGTCATAACCCAACCAGACAACCTGGTGAGGGTCGATGGTGACTGGTGTGCACTACACACGGAACAGTCGCTGAGCAGCAAACAGCATCAGGAAGATTCCCTCAAACAGTACCGAACCGGGGGAGACTGCGGAGATCCCAGCGGTGGCTTGCCTCTGGACCGTGGAGCCAGCATTGGTGGTGCTCCTGGTACTGGCATGAACATAACATCCCGAGCTGCTTGCAGGGCCTCTAGTGTGGAAGCCTGCTCCACTCAACCTGAGTTGGAGGCCTGGAGGCTGATGGGGACTGAGGACTGCCCAATATGGATCTAGCCTCTCCCCCAGTCTTGCTCCGGTGTTGCGCAGAGAAGGCCTCTTCTTAGCCTACTTGGTGTGCCCCGTGGACACAGAGCAGCGCCAACTGGTAGACAGCATCAAGGGTCACTGTGCACCGACATCACGATACCCAGTACCAACTCAGAGCGGCGCTGACTCCATCAGGATAGCCCAGAACCAAATCTCTTTCTCTCTCGGTCTTGAAAGACCTGCAAATCTCCAGCAATTACTGAGATAAGTTTCACCCAGACAGCGTAAACAGTCTGTGTGCGATCACTCACTGTCATCAGTCGCCTTCAAGTGTCACACAACTTAAAACCCGGGGCACGCCTGGCCTGGGCGCACTAAACTAAACTAAGTTACACCAACTACTTCAACTACAGGTGGTACTACACTGAACGAACAAGAGTTCTAGAGGAAAGTTGCAGACAAGCTGGAGTAGAGCAGTTCTAAAGCACAAGCAGCAAGAAGGAACTGAGGGTGGAGGGAGCGCACAGCACCCCTTACACTGCACCATGGAGGCGCCACTCCTGGGGTTGCTAAGGACGCTCTCCTCCGGGTACTGCTAGGGGAAAAACTGCTGGCAACGGGGCACGTGGCGAACACACACACCTACTGTGGAACACACGAGCAATCACTCGAAGAACAATTTCAGACAATAAATAAAATACCTTCCGCATTTATTTGCTCAGGTTTTAGTCTTTTGTTTTCCACTTTCAGAAGGGCACTCACCAGGTAAGTCAAACCCTGATATTTACCCATGGTAAAAAAACAAACTGGAAAAGCTCCACACTTCCTTTAATGAATGTAGAAGCAAAAAAGGGCAACTCTCTTTCAATAAGTCAATTTTAAAGACAAATTGATTCAGTTAAAGGTGACAACTATTCACTTAAATGAAAATTGCCACAAACTTTTCATTCAAGTTATATTTTAAAGCCCCGTCAAAAGTTAAACTGTAGGTAAAATCATAAAAATGTTCAGTATTTCAAAGACAATTTAATGAATTAAAAAAACTTGTACATACATGGTTAAACTAGAGATCAAGACTATCTTACCTCATGTCTCACTCCACTAGATATGCTGGCTATATTCTTAAGGGTATTGTCAGTTGCAGAGACATATGTCAGTCGACTCATGCTAGGACTTGAACATACTGACTTTAAGGTACTGTCACTGCAGGCAGAACTCTGAAAATAAGGTGCTGTGCAAGGAGAATCAGCTTCAGATCTAAGGAGGAAATGCAAAGTATGTCAATATTGACTTGTATGTTCCCCGCATCCCCCCCAAAAATCAAAATTTAAGTGTCAAAAACCACTTTTTAGATATTTAATTATCTTAATTAGCTGCTTTGTTCAATTCAATCTGTAGACTATTTACTATTGAAAAATAACTGGATAGGTCAACCATCAAAAGATACCTAAGTCAATACTAGGATTCTAAATAATAAAACCTTCTGTTTCTTATGATTTGTGCACCAGTCACAATTCTGCCCTTGGATACGTATACACAATTCTCCAGTTTCAATAGGATCTACATTTGGGTTGCCAAGGGCACATCTTGAGCCATAAAACTGAAGCTTGGGCACACTGATACTATGGTTATGGAAATGGTCTAAGAATCTAAAACTAAAAAGTAAACTGCTAGGCACAAAGAGGCCTTCACTATAAGCAGGTTTGTATTTCTTGCATTATGTTTAATACCATATGGTGTTCCTTAACATCCAGATCAACAGGAGTAGATATTTTTCCCCAAGAGCATCAAACATCTCTTTTTACTTAACACCTACAATGTATATTTTCTGCATGGAGAACACCTTTCCAGAGTGCAAGGGAGGGGCAACTATGAAAGCTTTCATATAAAGGAGTCACATATAATATCATCATACTATTATTTATCAAGATACTCCACAGCTATACATTTCACATCTTGTAATGCATAAGCAGCATAAAATAGATTGTGTATTAATTTCTGGAAAAAAGCTGCATGCCCCAAAATTCTGAAAATTAACAGTATGTACAATATAGTATTAACGTTTTAATTCTAAACAAAAGTTACTGTTTAACAATAATTTAAAACATGAAAATTAGGGTAAGGCTATCATATTTGTTTTGTTGAGGGGGCCATGTTCCATTTATCATCATAAGCTATGGGTCAGTATATTAATTTAGGACTATATATTGACCAGGGCTAAATTAAACATCAGTATTACAGGTCCAGGCCTACAATTCCAATTAAATTTTGCAATTCTTAGAACCTGAACTGTGAAAGAAAAGACAGACGGAAAGCTTCCAGCCCTTATGGTTGCAAATAAAACTTTAAAAGCCCACAAATTGCAATCAATCCAGTGATGTCTGCTTGATTTAGCCTGGAAAAAAAATACTTCTGAGAAGTGTAAACTGCCATATTCATCTCAATGCCACAAAACAAAGCTGATATCTGAAGAGGAGATCTTCTCCTCAAACCAGCAGGGAAATACAGAAAGCCAACTATTTCTCAAGGCTCCTGTCACTTGCATTTTTGGGAAAAAAATAAAAAAAACCTTCCGATTCTTATCACTGAGGGACACTAAAGTCATACATTACTGAAACAAGATCCTACAATAAATTGAGTTCTGGCAGGTACGCATCTCAAAATACAGCATAAATAGGGGTATAAAGAAATGTTAGTCCCTCACTCCCCCATCAAAAGAGTTTACCCTGAAAGAGTTGTTCCAGAAGCTTCACTGGGAGAAGAATGAATTAATGGTGAAGTTGAGGGTCTGAAGCTATATTGTTCATCCTCTGACGACTGTAAGTGACATTCAAAAGATGTGGGTTTCTGATCTGTTAACAGAATAATCCCTTTAAGCACAATGAAAGTAACTAGACTGTTTTCAAAATGGGCCATTTAGGAAATGGATCGAGACTATACATTTACTTACCGATACTTTTTGGGGAAGTCACAGAAGGCTTTTCAAAAGTCACATGTTTTACAAAATTATTGCAAGTAGCATGAGCCTCCTTGATTCCTTTTTGCATTTTTCCACCTTGTCTCTTTTCAACTTTGCTCAGTTTCTGTGTAGATTTGACGTTGGTGGGACTTATAGGTAATGGAACACTAGACTGCTGGACAAGTTTTAAGCTGTTGGTTGACACTGTGCTTTCTGTAGTTGCTCTCTTCACTGAGTCATTACTTGATCTAGAAGCAATTTTGTTCATCACCTGATGAGTTGTTTCTTTATTTTCCTTGGAATCGTTAATATGTGAGTTTGTGAGGCTATTGGTTTGGCCAGCAAATTGCTTTAATGAAGCACACCTGCCTATACACACCATCTCCTTTTCTGTTGCAGGCACACTCAAAAATCCTTGTCTCTCATTTTCACTGGATGTCTTTTGTGTATCTAGTACATTTAAAGTAAGGCTAGTTCTCTTTGGCTGTGGCTGTTCACCAGTTTTCAAATCAGATGATTTTTCTGAATGCTTACCCCTGTTTACAGTTTTCTTTCTATTCTCAGGGAAGTTAGATGCACAAGAGGAATCCTGGGTGCCATTTTCTTCATAAAAGCTTTCTGCACAGTCCAGAAGCCATTTCTCTCCTCCTTGCTTCATAAGAAGATTACTATTTAGCAAGTCTGCTGCCTGAGTATCTTGACTTTTATGTTTATATGGTAAAGAACTATCCCAAATAAGGTCATGGGCAGATACATCAGATCTTGTAAAGTTTTCAGGCTCACTTTCATGCCCAGCCTCTTCAGTCTTTTTAAGATATTTCTCCATATTAAAAGCATTATGCTTTTCTTTTTTGCTGGATAAAAGCTGATTAATGAAGGAGAGGTCTGTATCTTTATCAGCTTCAGGAAGGAAGGGTTTCTCTCTACTTTTATTTGAAAGAGCTATTATCATAGCAGCTAATTGAGAAGGATCAGCACTAGCAGATGCATTAGCAATAGCCGAAGCAATTGTGCTTATGCTCAGGATAGGATCTGTGAAATCAGGCAGCTTGTCTTCAAATGTGCTTTTATCAAGTCTTTCCTAAAATGAAATAAAGTTAAACATAAGCTTAACCCAAATTTTACTTAAAAATAACTTAGTAATTCAGCCTTAGCCTCCTACAGGCACAGTCACTAACTTTCACACGGCAAATAAGCACCCTGATTTTCACAATAAGTAAAAAATCAAGTTAATTCCATTTCAAAACAAGGCCAAAACAAGCCAATCCCTAAGAAGCCCAACACTATGTGACTAGATCCCCCTGGCATGCAGTCTGGGACTGTGATAGGCCCAATTCTTTACTCTCCCCCTTGTCCCTGCTTACCCCCGCACCCCCGTTGCTGAGAGTTGATAAAAAAAAATGTAGCAACAAGCTACAATAAGCAACAAGCTACAAGCCAAAAACTAGTCAACAAGCAACTCACAAGCCAAGTAAGCCGAAAACAAGCCCAATTTCTGCAGGGTTTTTTTTGTGAGTTTGACATGTCTGCCTACAGGAGCGTTATACATTTTGTGAGTTACTTGTAAATGCCTTGGAATATATTATAAGGCATAAACATTATTTAGTTTATTAAAAAAAATCAGTACCATAAGAAGTTAGATCCATAAGAGTTTCAGAAAGTGTCTAGAAAAGATCTAATGAAAGCAACAAGCTGACAAGTTTTATAAGAATTAGTACAGAAGACATCCTGGGAGCATATAACAGTTAAAGAAAGTCCTCTCCATGCCTCCTATGAATTCAACTTAAGAAACCGGGACTTAGATAATGGAGACTGGAACAGAAACATGCCAATTTACAAGAAAGAGGGGAGAGGCTTCAGACACAATAAAGAGAGAATCTCTGGATAAAGAGAGCCCCAACTGAAGCCAATTTCTGAATACATACTACTCACTGGCAGACTTCTTTATACTTCTTTTCCTGCCTGAGAAAAAGTTACTTACCTTATAGTAACTGGAGGTTCTTGGGAGATGGGGGGAGTCACTGTCTATATTCCACTGCAGGCACATATTCACTTCATGTCCCTGGAATCGGAGAATTCTTGCAAGCCCACAGGTGCACCCTTGCTCTCCTCATGCCTCAACAGAAAGTATAAAGAGCAGAGTAGATCGACTGCCTCTCCAGTCCCTTTTCCACAGTGAATTCAGAAATGACCAGAGGCAGAGTGGAAGGAGGGTGGGTAGTGGAATACAGACAAGGACTACACATCTCGAAGAATCACCAGTTACTATAAGGTAAGTAACTTTCTCTTCTTTGGGTGCTGTTTCCTGTGTATAATTACACTGTGGGTGGCTGAAGCAGTACTAAAGTAGGAGGAGGGTGGCAGCAAAACTTTTTGACAGACCAGCAAAACAGGCAGCAAAACTTTTTGACAGACCACTGTCCCAAAGGATGAATCACTTGAGAAGTCCTGTACTAGAGCATAATGTCTTGTGAACGTGTGGATGAAACTCGACGTAGCTGCCTTGAAAACATTAAGTAAAGCTACAGCCTGAAGCAATACCCCTGGATGTTGCTTCTGCTCTTGCAGAATGAGCCCTTACTGGATAAGTGAGAGAAAGATGTTACAGCTGGTAGCAAAGTAGGAAATTGTCAGAGATCCATTTAATGAGCCTCTGGAAAGATACAGCTTGACCTCAGAATCATTCTGCTATGGCACAAAACAGTCTAGATAAGGGGAGGGCCACATCGGGGTGCGAAACTGTATTGAGGGCCGGGTAGGGAAGGCTGTGCTCCCCCCACAGCCTGGCCCCTGCACCCTATCCACCCCGACTGCCCCATTCAGAACCCTTGACCCATTCAACCCCTCTGCTCCTTGTCCCCTGACCGACCCCACCTGAGATACCACCCCCGACCGACCCTCCTGCTCCCTGTCCCCTGACGGCCCCGACCCCTATCCACACGCCCACCCCCTGACAGGCCCCCTGGGACTCTGCCCTCATCCAATCCGCCCTGTTCCCCATTCCCTTCCCACCCCGAACCTCTGCCCCATCCAACTGCCCCCCGCTCCCTGTCCCAACTGCCCCCCAGGACACCCTGCCCCATAGCCAACCCCCCAGCCCGAGCCCCCTTACCATGCTGCTCAGAGCAGCATGTCTGGAGCCACGCCCCCCGGCTGGAGCCAAACACACTGCTGCGCTGCTCTGCATAAGCATGGTTGTGGGGCAGGGGGGACGGCAGGGGAGGGGCTGGGGGCTAGCTGACCACCAGGAGCTCAGGGGCCAGGCAGGACAATCCTGTGGGCACGATGTGGCCCACGGGACATAGTTTGCCCACCTCTGGTCTAGGTGATTTTCTGACCGGTTCTGACCTTTGTAGGTAAAAAGCCAATGCTCATTACATACTGGAGGAAGAAATGAAAGTCTCCTCCTCCGATGCATGTGGTTTTAGAAAATACACAGGTAAGCAGACTGACTGGTTTAAGCAGAACTCAGAAAGTACCTTGGGGGTGAAATTCAGATGTAGTCTTAATGAGATTTTGTTCTAATGGAATGGAATGTTTGGAGCATCCATCATTAGGGTTCCAAACTCATCTACACTTCTGGCTGAGATGATGGCCACAAGGAATGCAACTGTCATTGATAAGTATGTGACCCAGGGAGCCCCTTTGCCAACTGGCAAAGGGCACCCCACACCATAACTTGCAGCGGGCCTGATGCACTCATTGCCCCAACTCACTGCTGTCATAATCTCAATCTAAAAAGGTGTCGTAGTGTTTCATATGCAAACTGGTAATATGCTGGTCATTATTAATATTGTGTTATGTATATATGGGTGGCATATAAACAATTATAGCTGTCTGCTGGAAATATGTTCCTAAAATGTGTTTGATAAACAATGCCTAAGCCGAGCTTATCCTAGACAAAAGAATGTTGTTTTGCAGGTTTGACTGTCTCCAATGTAAATTAAGCAAAGTGTGCCCAGAGACTATGAAAAGCAAATTTACATGCAAGGTCAACAAAGCCATCAGGTAAGCAAGTGGAGGAAGATGACCACTTAATATCAAGGAGGGATGAAGACTGCACCCCCAGGAAGCCTTCTTATCTCTTCAAACAGGGTCAATGAACTGGGAAGATACCAGCAGAGGCAAAAAGCCATTTTGTCATCCATTACTGAGGGGATGAAGGGTGCAGCATCCTTCAAATCAATTAAAATTGGGTCCCTTGGTCTTGAGTAGGAGGGATGCTGATAACAATAAAGTAAGGAAACTGATTAGGCAAGTATTGTAAATTGCTAGAATTAAGATTTACTCCCCAAAATACATGTTGTTTGTTTGTTTTATCTGTAACCTTTCCTCCCTCTTTAACTCTTCCTTGTAATCACTTACCTACATTCTTTGTTAATACATTAATTTTCTTTTATTACAAAGCCATCTCAATGCTGTGTATTAAACCCAATTCTGGGTCTTCAGCCAAATTAACAGGAACGGATGCATAATGCATTGTCTCTCTTTGGAAGCAGCAAACTGGATAACTTCTGTGAGGGTCCAGTGAAGGACTGGACACTAAAGGGGAGATAATTTCAGGGAGACTCAGGACTGGAAGGACTAGTGATGTCATTCTGCAAGGAATAAAAAGCCTCATGGAAACCAAAGCAAGGTCACCGTATGGTTAGCAGGCTGCTGGTGGCAGGGGTCTGAGCCAAATCTGCATAGCACAGAAGAACCCACGTTACAGGGCAGTGAGTGACAACTCCTACTGGACTGGGTGAGTGTCACACACTGATTGCTGCTGGGTGGACTCATACAGAACTGAAGGACAGCCCAGTCATCTTGAGAGAAAGAAGATATTCACCTTACTTTGTGCTATCTGCTGACTCAGGAGATAGATGTTTCAGCTGTGCTGACTTCCACTTGGCTGAATAGCATTTCCTATTAGAATCTTTTCAGAGCAGGAATATTCTAAGGTTGATAGCCATTCAAAAACCAAGCCAAGAGATAAATTATTTTAGGGTCACGATGCTTGATCCTGCCTTCCCCCTCCATCAAGCGATTGCAAAAGGACTGGATGCTGATTGAAAGATGAAATGATATTAAAAGGAGATTTGGAAACCAAAACTGTCAGGGACAAGTGGGGACGAGGAGGATGACTTGTCCCTGTTCTGTCAAATCTCTATACGACTCACAGTAGGAGAAGTAAGGGAAGAGAGGCCTATTTCACCTGTCCTGACCAGGGAAAGGACAGTTACTCACCTTTGTAACTGTTGTTCTTCGAGATGTGTTGCTCATATCCATTCCAAGTAGGTGTGCGCGCGCCGCATGCACGTTCATCGGAAGAATTTTCCCCTAGCAACACCCGGTGGGTCGGCAGGCGCCCCCTGGCGTGGCGCCGTTGCAGCACCGCATATATACTCCTGCCGACCCGCCCGCTCCTCAGTTCCTTCTTGCCGGCTACTCCGACAGTGGGGAAGGAGGACGGGTGTGGAATGGATATGAGCAACACATCTCGAAGAACAACAGTTACAAAGGTGAGTAACTGTCCTTTCCCTGGTCAGGACAGGTGAAATAGGCCTCTCTTCCCTTACTTCTCCTACTGTGAGTCGTATAGAGATTTGACAGAACAGGGACAAGTCATCCTCCTCGTCCCCACTTGTCCCTGACAGTTTTGGTTTCCAAATCTCCTTTTAATATCATTTCATCTTTCAATCAGCATCCAGTCCTTTTGCAATCGCTTGATGGAGGGGGAAGGCAGGATCAAGCATCGTGACCCTAAAATAATTTATCTCTTGGCTTGGTTTTTGAATGGCTATCAACCTTAGAATATTCCTGCTCTGAAAAGATTCTAATAGGAAATGCTATTCAGCCAAGTGGAAGTCAGCACAGCTGAAACATCTATCTCCTGAGTCAGCAGATAGCACAAAGTAAGGTGAATATCTTCTTTCTCTCAAGATGACTGGGCTGTCCTTCAGTTCTGTATGAGTCCACCCAGCAGCAATCAGTGTGTGACACTCACCCAGTCCAGTAGGAGTTGTCACTCACTGCCCTGTAACGTGGGTTCTTCTGTGCTATGCAGATTTGGCTCAGACCCCTGCCACCAGCAGCCTGCTAACCATACGGTGACCTTGCTTTGGTTTCCATGAGGCTTTTTATTCCTTGCAGAATGACATCACTAGTCCTTCCAGTCCTGAGTCTCCCTGAAATTATCTCCCCTTTAGTGTCCAGTCCTTCACTGGACCCTCACAGAAGTTATCCAGTTTGCTGCTTCCAAAGAGAGACAATGCATTATGCATCCGTTCCTGTTAATTTGGCTGAAGACCCAGAATTGGGTTTAATACACAGCATTGAGATGGCTTTGTAATAAAAGAAAATTAATGTATTAACAAAGAATGTAGGTAAGTGATTACAAGGAAGAGTTAAAGAGGGAGGAAAGGTTACAGATAAAACAAACAAACAACATGTATTTTGGGGAGTAAATCTTAATTCTAGCAATTTACAATACTTGCCTAATCAGTTTCCTTACTTTATTGTTATCAGCATCCCTCCTACTCAAGACCAAGGGACCCAATTTTAATTGATTTGAAGGATGCTGCACCCTTCATCCCCTCAGTAATGGATGACAAAATGGCTTTTTGCCTCTGCTGGTATCTTCCCAGTTCATTGACCCTGTTTGAAGAGATAAGAAGGCTTCCTGGGGGTGCAGTCTTCATCCCTCCTTGATATTAAGTGGTCATCTTCCTCCACTTGCTTACCTGATGGCTTTGTTGACCTTGCATGTAAATTTGCTTTTCATAGTCTCTGGGCACACTTTGCTTAATTTACATTGGAGACAGTCAAACCTGCAAAACAACATTCTTTTGTCTAGGATAAGCTCGGCTTAGGCATTGTTTATCAAACACATTTTAGGAACATATTTCCAGCAGACAGCTATAATTGTTTATATGCCACCCATATATACATAACACAATATTAATAATGACCAGCATATTACCAGTTTGCATATGAAACACTACGACACCTTTTTAGATTGAGATTATGACAGCAGTGAGTTGGGGCAATGAGTGCATCAGGCCCGCTGCAAGTTATGGTGTGGGGTGCCCTTTGCCAGTT
>NC_133770.1:206624841-206644672 GCF_003597395.2 Chelonoidis abingdonii
GACCAGTGGCTCATGCTGTGACTCCTGTTCCAGAGGGGGGTCAGCTTCTGCTGCGCCCTCAGGGTCCTGGGTTACCGCTGAAACGTCGTCATCTGCTGGGGGAGGACGACTGATGGTGGCCTCTGGTATCCGATGGACTGAAGCCGCTGACCACGACGTTGTCGTGGGATCGCCCTGGGCTTGGTGGTAGGCCCAGGGCGTCCAGAAGGACCACTGCGTTGGTTGTTCCAATCCCTGGGATTCAGGGAGGGCACGGGCGTGGGGGTCTAAATCCCCATACAGAAAGCTGTCTGAGCGGGACGAACCCAAGGGGTGTCTCAACGGCCAGGGCGGAGCGGACAGTCCGTGCAGTGGGTACTGGACGTCACGCCGTGCCGGAGAGCGGTACCGGGAGTCATACCGGTGCCGAGATCGGGACCGGGACCTTCAACCAGCACGGTGCCGGGAGGTCGACCGGGACCGAGAGTAACGACGGCGGGATCGACTCCGCCGGGAACGGTGCCGGGAGCCAGACCGCCTTGATGAGTATCGGTCTGGAGAACGCGACCTGGACCGGTGCCGCGAGTACGACCGGCGCCGAAAGGGAGATCGGTACCGGGACTGCGAGCGGCGTCTGGATGCTCATCGGCGGTACGAGCGGGAGCGGTGCCAGGACCTCGACCGTGAACGGTGCCTGTCCGTCGCCTCGGTGGACGTTGGCCTGATCATCGCTGGCTTTCCCGCCGAAGAAAGGACCCGCACCGGCAGTGCCGGGGGTTGAGGCAGAGTAGGCTCTGTGAGCGCAATCAGTTCCCTCGCCGTTGCAAAAAGTCTCTGGCGTGGTGGGAACAGCGAGCTCAACCAAGGCATGCGCCGGGGAGCTGTCTTGCACCGGACTCGACGGCTCTTGCCTGGCCGGAGTCGACGGTGCGGGAATCGCCGGTGCTGCGGCAGCTGGCGGTGCCAAACGGCTCGGTCTTCCATGCTCAGACTGCGGTGCCAAAGATGTAACCGCAGGACCCTTTGGCTTCTTTGCCTTCGGGGACAGGGAGCGGTGCCGGGTTGACTTCTGCACTGGAGACTGTTGGTGCCGAGGTGTTTTGGCAGTACCGGCTGTCTCCGGTGCTGATGGAGCACTTCTGGCCGGTGCGGACTGCGGCGCACTCAGTGCCGAAGCTGCAGGGGTCAGGTCCGCCTCCATCAGGAGCTGCTTTAAGCGAGAGTCCCGCTCCTTTTTAGTCCGTGGTTTGAAGGACTTACAAATACGGCACTTGTCTGTAAGGTGGGATTCCCCCAGGCACTTCAGGCAGCGATCATGGATGTCTCCCGTAGGCATCGGCCGGCGACAGGCCAAGCACTGTTTGAAACCGGGAGAGCCAGGCGGATTGAACCTCAGCCCTCTCTCTATATACAGTAACTATACTAACAACTACTACTAACTACTAACAACTAACCGTCTACAAACTAGAACTATGAACTTAGAAAGACAAAAAACGGGTGAAGAGCTAGGGAAGCGGAGGTCAGCTAAGTCGCACTCCACTGTTCCAACGACTGACACGGGCGGTAAGAAAAAACTGAGGAGCGGGCGGGTCGGCAGGGGTATATATGCGGTGCCGCAACGGTACCACGCCAGGGGGCGCCTGTCGACCCACCGGGTGTTGCTAGGGGAAAATTCTTGCGACGAACGTGCACGCGGCGCGCGCACACCTACTTGGAATGGATATGAGCAAGCACTCGAAGAAGAAGAAGGAAATCACTGCCTTGAGAGTATAGACCTAGACCTAGAGCTCCCCTGGAACAACAGATGTTGTTCATTTGGGAGACTAATAGAAGCCAGAAGGGAAGTCCCAATTGATCAAAGATACTACTCACTACCAAATCATGCAGCTCCCACTCATGATCAAGAGTGAAATGCCTACTGAAAGTGTCCGCCAATACATTCTGAACTCTCGGAAGGTAAGCTGTCAACAGGGTGATTCAATTCCTTATACACCAATTCCATCAGGTGACTGTTTCCATGTACAGGGGGGGTGGGGGGGGCATAGATTTTGCCTCACCAAATTAAAAAGGTATAAGCCCTGAGATGAGCAAATCCAACATTAGCTATTTTCAAGATCAAACTTATTATGGTTTTGTACTGCTAAATGCCAAAACAGCTTTGCTGAGCTGCTAATGACCAAAGTTCTTTACAAAATGTGTCTGAGGCAAGACATGACTTTTAATTTTAACACTCAAGCTCTAGATAGTGGAGACTAAAAACTGTTTCCCCATCTGACACAGGTAGACAGCAGTGAGTCATACTAAGAAGCCTCACAGGCAGTTGGGGTGTGGGAGAGAAATAAGATGGTGATCAAGAGGCAGCTTCTTTAGTATAAAAGGATCCTAAACAGAGTCAGAGATTGTTGCTGCTCTAGAGCAGATAAGCATCATTTGACATGATCTACTTTACAGAAAGGAAAAAAGCAATGGCTCATTGTGAAAGCTCACATTTGATCTCTTATTAATAGTCACAGCTCAGTTGAATTACAAGTTTTCCCTATACTTTTATATTATAAATACATGGAGATACCTCTATTTTACTTTCAGTAGCAGTTTGCGTATTTATGCCTTTACTTATTCCTGATGTAGTCTCCATTTCATCAACAGTAAACGTGGCTGACACAGAGTCTGGATATTCCCTTGCGTGCACTTTGACTTCTATAAAAACAGAGGAAAAAGAGGATAAGAAGTAGTTACTGATAAACAGATTGTTTAAATACCCATTTTCTTGGGATGTACCCACCCCACCCCTCAAGTTGTGCTGAAAGCAGTGATTAGGACCATATGTCCTCCTTTGAAAATCCAAACAGTGAGGCCATAGCCTTTTACCAACTCGAGCTTCATTTGGGGGGAGGGAGCACCTGATGAGATGATCAACTCCTGGGTTCCCTCTGCCTACAATGTACCAGGGCCAGAACTCTGCTGCTCACTTTCACCTCCTCAGAAGGGAAAGGCAAGGAACCCCAGCTTCCTGAGGGGGGCTAAAAAAGCATTGCTTCCACAGCATTTATCAAATTTATTTTTTCTCTCATCCATCTGCCACTCCTCTCATGGCATCAACCCTTCCTCCCACCAGCATTAATCCAGAGCGTACATCCACCCTCCTCTTCTGCCTTCTCCTCACCTTTGGAGCCAGTTGTACCAACCCTGCCCTACCCTCCATCCCCATCCTCTCCCCCTGCCACACCCATTCCCACCAGAACTTCCACCTGTCCAGTGCCACCATCCCTAGCTTCACACCCATTCCTCTACACTTTTCTTGCAGTTATCTGTCTGGTCATGTGTGTATTGTATGACATACAATAGATACTTATTTGCATACCAAGCCAGATACCAGGCATAAGATTGCAAAATCTATACGGAAACCTATAGGAAAATAATCAGCACAAGGGTATCCTCTTTATGGCTAAGATCAAAAGGATTGGTCTGGTCTATCAGATAACACAAGAAAACATCACTTCCTTCACCTAGGAAACAAGCTGATAGCGGGACACAGATTATCCTACAAGTTCTTAGAATGCATTGGAAAAAATAATTATTTCAGAAGGTATAGAAAGCAATTAAGTGGGAAGGCTATTTTAGATTTGATTTTGACAAATAGGAGGAACTGGTTGAGAAAGTGGAAGACAGCTTGGGTCAAAGTGATCATGAAATGAGAGAGTTCATGATTCTAAGGAATGGTAAGAAGGAAAACAGAACAATACAGATAATGCATTTCAAGAAGGCAGACTTCAGCAAACTTGAGGAGTTGGTAGGTAAGACCCCATGAGAAGCAAGTCTAAGGGGAAAAACAGCTCAAGAGAAATGGTAGTTTTTTAAAGAGACATTAACGGCACAAGAGCAAACTATCCCACTGTGTACGAAAGATACAAAGTATGGCAAGAGACCACCCTGGCTTAACCAGGAGATCTTCAATCTGAAACTCAAAAGAAAGTAAAACAGAAAGTGGATACTAGATCAAATTATGAAGGATGAATATAAACAAATACCACACGCATGTAGGAACAAAATTAGAAAGGCCAAGGCAAAAAATGAGATTAAACTTGCTAAAGACAAAGGGTAACAAGAAAACATTCTAGAAACAGCAAGAGGAAAACCAAGGACAGAGCAGGCCATTTTCTCAATGGGAAGGGGAAAAAATAACAGAAAATGTGGAAATGGCAGAAATGCTAAATGACTTTTTTGTTTCGGTTTTCACCAGAAGGTTAGAAATGACTGGACATCTAACCTACTGAACGCTAGTGAAAATGAGGTAGGATCTGAGGCTAAAATAAGGAAAGAACAAGTTAAAAATTACCTAGACAAGTTAGACGTCTTCAAGTCAGCAAGGCCTGATGAAATACATCCTAGTATACTCAAGGCGCTGATTGAGGAGATTATCTGAGCCATTAGCAATTATCTTCAAAAACGCATGGAATACAGAAGAGATTCCAGAGGACTAGAAGACGGAAATACAGTGCCTGTCTATCATAAGAGGAATACAGACAGCCCAGGGAATTACAGACCAGTCAGCTTAACTTCAGTACTCCCCAGAAAGATAATGGAGCAAATAATCAAGCAATCAATTTGCAAACACCTAAAGATAAAATGATAAGTAACAGTCAACATGGATTTATCAAGAAAAAATGTCAAACCAACCCTAGTAGCTTTTTTTGACAGGATAACAAGCCCTTTGGACGGCAGGGAAGCAGTAGATGAAGTATATCTTGATTTTAGTAAGGCTTTTGATACTATCTTGCATGACCTTCTCATAAACTAGGGAAATATAGCCTAGATGGAGCTACTGTAAAAGTGGGTGCATAACTGGTTGGAAAACCATTTCCAGAGAGAGTAGTTATCAGAGGTTCACACTCAAGCTAGAAGGACATATTGAGTGCAGTCCCATTGGGATCAGGCCTGGTTCTGTTCAATATCTTAATAAATGATTCAGATAATGGCATAGAGAGTATACTTATAAAGTTTGCGGACAATACCAAGCTGGGAGGGGGTTGCAAGTGCTTTGGAAGATAGCATTAAAATTCAAAATGATCTGGACACATTAAAGAAATGGTCTGAAGTAAATAAGATGAAATTTACTAAGGAGAAATGCAAAGTACTCCACTTAGGAAGGAACAGTCCGCTGCACACATACAAAATGGGAAACGACTGCCTACAAAGGAGCACTGCTGAAAGGGATCTGGGGGGCCATACTAGACCACAAGCTAAATATGAGTCAACTGTTGCAAAATAAGCAAATATCATTACAACAGGACTGTTGTAAGCAAGACAAAAGAAGTAATTCTTTCGCTCTACTCTGTGCTGATAAAGCCTCAACTAGAGTAGTGTGTCCAGTTCTGGGTACCACAACTCAGGAAAGATGTGGAAAAATTGTACAGAGCCCAGAGGAGAGCAACAAAAAAATTAAAGGTCTAGAAAACATGACATATGAGGAAAGACTGAAAATAAATGGGTTTAGTCAGGAGAAGAGAAGACTGAGGAAACGATAACAGTTTTCAAGTATATAAAAGGTTGTTACAAGGAGGAGGGTGAAAAATAGTTCTTGTTAACCTCTGAAGACAGAAGCAGCAGCAATGGTCTTATATTGCAGCAGCAAGGGTTAGGTTGGACATTAGGAAAAGCTTCCTAACTGTAAGAGTAGTTAAGAAGTGGAACAAATTGCCTAGGGAGATTGTAGAATCTCCATCACTGGGGTTTTTTTAAGAACAGGTTAGACAAACACTTGTCAGGAATGGTCTAGTTATTATGTAGTCCTGCTCTCAGTGCAGGGAGCCGGACTAGATGACCTATTGAGGTCCCTTCCAGTCCTACACTTCTGATTCTATGCCTTGTTTCATAAAACAAGGGATATCACAGCCTGCCTGGCTGGAAAGCACTGGTGACCAATACTTAACAACAAGATACCCTCAGGTCTAAAAGTCTAGGCACCATTTTATATGTAACCCTTTGTTTCCAATAATTCTTCTTACCATCACAGGAACCTCTACACTTTGTTAATAAGCTTATTTGTTTTCACTACAAACATATCCAAGTGTTGTGTGTTTAATGGAGCTGTGATCTGAGGTGTAACCTGTAAGCTTTTACTGCTTCTTTGGGACCAATGAATTGGTAAATATTGAGAGTATCCCATGGAATAGGGGCCAGATACTCTAGGGAGACACTTGGAGAGCTTGGTGTTTGGAGTGTGCCTATCACTAACCTGGTGGGGGGAGGGGGGGAGAATGGGGAAGGAGGGGAGGGAGAGAGAGAGCGCACGAGAGCACGTGCACGCAAGTGCATGGACTGCATAGACCTAGGGGGGTGCTTGTATTGCCTGTGACCGGCGGCAAGATGCCTCACAACCCTAGATACTCCAAGGAAGCATCACACATTTCCCCCACCCTCCCGCCAGATCAGGCTGTGGTAGGGGTGTTGAGCTTCTCTTCCAGTCCCACCACTTCCAATCCAAAAACCAACATCTCCCCGCTGCTACTCCTTTCCCTTCTCATTCTCTCTTCTTTTGAAGAAGTACAACTTTTCTCTCCTCTCACCCTCCATGTTGCTCTCACCTACCATCCATCCAACTTTTCCACATCATCCTTCCTTTGATTGGAGAGGAAAAGAGAGCCCGTTGTCCGTCTCCCACAGTAACCCTCAGGAACACCAACTTCCATTCGACCCCTTAGTTACTCACTTCCTCACCCTCAACTCTTCATTTGACCTGCAATCCTCCCTTATTCAATTCTCACACTCACTAAGAAGGCTGTTCACTTTGCTGGTTCTTCACGAACCACCATGCTCTCTCCCTGCTACAGAATTTACCCTGTCTATCACTTGGTCTTGTTCAGCATTGCTCAACCCCTCCTCACAACCTGTCACTCAGCCTTTCCATGAGTTCCCATCCACCAGTATTGATTACTTCCTTGTGTGCTCTCAGCTCTCTCCTCCCTTAACAGGATTGTTGAGTCTCTGCGTGCTTCACTCCTCTACCCTTGACTCTTTCCCCTCTCCCTCGTTACAAGACGCAAACCTGCCAACTCCCCAATCTTGGCTCACTCCCAACATCTTCCTATGCAGAGCATCCCAACATCCTACTGACTTGCACTAAAAATTTGTTCTCTTCTCCCTCAGTTCTGCTATCTTCCTTGCTAAACAACTCTATTTCTCCAATTTCATTGAATCTCATCACACAATACCTGTCTGGCACAGAGGCCCACTGGTGCCAACTAGCAAAGGGTTCACTGTTCTATAGAAGCAACTCCTATCTCAGACCTGACAAACTCACTAAACCCAAAGAACCACTTCCATAGTTTTCATCCATAAAGGGCAGCATGTGAGTTCTCTACTGAAGTCTTGTAACTTACTGATACTCATCATTGTAAGATGTGTATACAGGCAATATTTAAGGAATAAGGTAACTATGTTGAAAGTTATGCCCTATGATCTTGGAGTGAACATAAGTCATCAGGGAATAATGTGTCTTGTTGAGGGACCATTCAGGTAGGAGGGAGTTGTTCAATTCTTTACCTTTTCACCAATCCAGAAAAGTCAATGGAAAACCATCAAAGAAACCATAAAGAAAATGACATGGAAGTCATATGACACCAAGGGGATTGCCCTGTCTGTGAATGAAGACAGAATACTGATTCAGTATACCATAGGGTGAAGACCGATCCCCTGGATCCACTCACTGAGAAGGTATCTTACTAAAGCCAGGGTGCTTCATGAAAGAAGCAGTGCTCCTAGCTCCTTTGAGCTAGCAAACATTGCGAAAGACTGAACTTTGGGGGTGAGAATCTACTTTATTAGATAAGAAAGGTAACTATTAATAAAGTATAGGCCCTAGTTTCATGATTTTGTTTTGTACATAACTGTTTCACACTTGCTTCCACTCAAATCTCTATTCTTTCTGTGGCAAATTGCCGGTACTGATCTGCTGGGTCTCGCGCTCTCTCTTCTCTGGGGTAGGTTCAGGGAGCTATTGCTTGCCTCTGAACTGGTTCTTAATTACTCCACTAGTGTCCTTGGAGGAGGGGAGTGGAGAGGGAGGGACCTGGGCCCACCCTCTACTCCAGGTCCCAACCCAGGGGCCCTGAGGGTTGTGGTGAACCACTTGAACTAGCGATTCCTTCCCCTGGGTTACTTCCCTCTCCTACCCTTCAGCTTGTGAAGGGCTTCTTGCCTCCCTTCTACACAAGCCTGGTGCCCCTTACCTAGGGTTTCTTCTGGACTTCACAATCCACCGCAGCACTCCTCCAAACTTTCTATTTCTCTCTTATCAATCTCTTCTCTTCTCCAACTTCTGCAACCTGCACTCTGCTCCAATCAAACCTTCCTCCTTCAACTCCCACACTGTCTGACTGAAGCAGGGGTTTTTATCACATGACTGAAGTCAGGTGCTCTAATTGGAGTCAGGTGCTCTAATTGGAGTCAGGTGCTCTAGTTAATCTAAAGCAAATCTTCCTCCCTTGGCAGGGAATAAGGCCCCCTGCTAACACTCTCATGCTGCCCTCTGGCCATGCTGCATCACATTTCTCAAATAACTGTCCTTTTGTTTTACTATAATTGAACTCAAGTGGTGTTAGAAACACAGCAGCACTGGACTAAAGTAAAATTGGGCTGCATGGCTCCTTTGGGAATGGAAAAATCTGTGATTTCTGTGGCTATCCAGTGATCGAGGCTGAATATCAGAGGGGGACACTAAAGTAGTCCACAAGGGTGCATCTATTGTTAATTTGCAGGGTAAAAGCAGGGCTAGCATAGCCCAGAGGAGAGTGTTTGAGTGGCTGACAGTCTGGTTATGTTACGGAGGTAACACCTCACACTGTAGGCAGGTAGCAACAAAGCGAATCACACTCTTGGGTACCCTGAGAAACAGCACAACCCGCCACCTTTTGACTCCCTCTTCAGACCCTCTACTCCTCCTGCTTGCACTCTCTCTCCTAACAGGATCTCACGCGTATCTTCCAAAAGAAAACTGACAAAATGTCCCCCCCACACACACACCCTCCTCAGCTTGCCTTCTCTTCTCCTACAACTGTCTCTTCTCCCATCATGGATGCAGAAGTCAGTCTGCTCTTCTATCCTAACCCATTCAATTGCTGCAGTGACCCTATCTTGTCTCTTGATCTCCCTTGTGCCTACTCTCATCCTCTCCCTTACTCTTCTCCTTAAGCTCTTGTTTTTCTCTGACTCTTTCCTCTCATAAGACAGGCATGTTCTAGTCTCTATCTTAAAAACCCACCTTGGACTCCACTTGCCTCTCCAACTACCACCACATCTTCCTTTGATATCCAAGCTCATTGAACGTGCAGTCTACAACCACTGTCTGAAGCTGCTCTCCTGCAGTTCCGTCCTAGACCTTCTCCAATCCAGCCTCCATCTCCTCCACTACACAGAAACCCCTTGCCAAAAATCACTAATGACCGCTTCCTAGCTAAAGCTCAGAATCAGTTCTTCATCCTCACTGACCTTTCAGCTGTCTCCAATGCCACTAATCATACTCTTCTTGAAATCTCTGTCCTGTCCTGGTTCTCCCTCTCTTCAATCACTCCTTAGCATGTGCTTTGGATGACCCTCCTCATGCTCCATCTTTTTTTGGAGGTTTCACAGGACTCTGTCCTTGGTCGTCATCTTTTCTCCCTCTACACCTTAGTTTTGAGTAATATTTGCAACCACAAGTTCAATTATCATTTCTGTGTGGACAAATCACCGATCTGCCTCGCTGCTTCAGATCTATCATCTTCTGCACAATATCAATTCTTGGCCTGTCTCTCAGGGTATGTCTACACTACGAAATTAGGTCGAATTTACAGAAGTCATTTTTTTATAAATCGTTTTTATACAGTCAATTGTGTGTGTCCCCACACAAAATGCTTTAACTGCATTAAGTCGGCAGACTGCGTCCACAGTACCAAGGCTAGCGTCAACTTCTGGAACATTGTACTGTGGGTAGCTGTGAGTTGCTATCCCACAGTTCCTACAGTCTCCACTGCCCATTGGGATTCTACATTGAGATCCCATTGCGTGATGGAGCAAAAACAGTGTCGCGGGTGGTTCTGGGTAGTACATGTCGTCAGGCCCCCCTCTCCTCTCTTCCTTCTGTGAAAGCAATGGCAGACAATCATTTCGCGCCTTTTTTCCTGGGTTACCTGAGCAGATGCCATACCACGGCAAGCACTGAACCTGCTCAGCTCACAATTACCGTACATCATCATCTGGGTGCTGGCAGACGGACTACAGTGCTACACAGCAGCAGCCCATTGCCTTTTGGCAGCAGACGGTGCATTACGATTGATAGCCATCATCGTCATATTCCTGGGTGCTCTTTTAGCTGACCTCAGTGAGAACGGTCAGGGGCACCTGGGCAGACATGGGAGTGACTCAGCCAGGTCATTCCCATCTTCTTCTGAGTACCCAGGAGATGACCATGGCTAGCACTTGTACTGCACCATCTTCTGGCAAGCTTCCAGGAGATGATGATGGCTAGCAATCATAATGCAGCATATTCTGCCAAGCACCCAGGAGCTGATGGTGGCTTGCAGTCATACTGCACAGCCTGCTGCCAGGCTAAGATGTAAAAGATAGATGGATCAAAACAAGAAATTGAGCAGATTTGTTTTGTGAAACCAACAGCCTGCTAAATCCAGGGTTTTGAGTTCAATCCTTGAGGGGGCCACTCTGTGCAACAGTTGTTTGTGTTTCTCCTTGATGCAAGGCCATCTCTTTTGTGGATTTTAATTCCCTGTAAGCTATGTCATCAGTTACCCCTCCCTCCGTCAGAGCAACAACTGACAATTGTTTCGCGCAAAACCAGGCGAGGAGGTGATGGCAGCATAGTGATTAGAGGAACACAATCATAGACTTCTCACGAAGTATGGGCCAGGCAATGTGCCCCGGCAATGTGCACATCATGCTGATGAGCTCTGCATGAGCTCTGCAAACATGCTGGCCAAACAGGAAATGAAATTCAAAACTTTGCGGGCCTTCTCCTGTCTACGTGGCCAGTGCATCTGAGTTGAGAACGCTGTCCAGAGCAATCACAATGGAGCACTCTGGGATAGCTTCCAGAGGCCAATACCGTCGAATTGTGTCCACACTACCCCAAATTCGACCCAGCAAGGCCAATTTCAGCACTAATCTCCTCGGAGGTGGAGTAAAGAAATCAATTTAAAGAGCCCTTTAAGTCAAAAAAAAGGGCTTCATCATGTGGGCGGGCCCAGGCTTAAACCGAGGTAACACTGCCATATTTGACCTAAAATCATATTGTAGACCAAGCCTCAGACATATCCTCATGGATTCCTAGCTGTCAGTCTAAGCTTAACATGAATAAAACTCAACTCCTAATCTCGTCCCCAAAGCCCTCCCTGTTACCTA
This sequence comes from Chelonoidis abingdonii, assembly GCF_003597395.2. Classification (NCBI taxonomy): domain Eukaryota; kingdom Metazoa; phylum Chordata; order Testudines; family Testudinidae; genus Chelonoidis; species Chelonoidis abingdonii. The sequence continues at coordinate 206,636,212 of NC_133770.1, forward strand.
CTTTCTTGATCATTGTGGACACCATTATCATCCTGCCTATTACTCAGACATTGCTATCTTCAACTGATTTCTCTCTAGGTCCTGTGCCCTGTCTGTATCTTGCTAATTCTGAGTAAAATCCTTTAGACACCTCTTATCCAAATTCTTATCTTGGATCTTGATTACTGCAATGTCCTTGCCCATGAACATGACAAATAAATTCTTACCCATCTCATATCCATTCAGAATGCTGCAGCAAAGATCATTTTCCTAACCTAGTGCTTTGACCATTTCACCCCTCTTTTGAATCCCTCCACTCCCTTTCCCCATTTCTATATCACATGAAACATAAGCTACTTGTATGCAATTTCTAGGCCTTTCACAGTCAATCCCCACCATACCTCTCATCTCTCATTTGCTACCAAACCGTCAATGTTCGCTTCTGATCAGACCATGATGCAGCCTCCTACAAACAAGCAACTTCCTACTTTCTCCCATCTACCCCACACCCTTGGGAGGCACATCCTATAAACATCCACAAAGCTACATTATCTACCTTCAAATCCCTTCTCAAACCTCTGCTCTAAGAATAAAGTTTTTTAAAATCTTCTACTAGCTATCAGCTCAAAGGCAGTTGCTTGGTTTCCAAGTCTGTATCCCAAAAGGTACTGGTTCACAAAAAGAGTTAATTCAAAAATGTCTCTTCACAGAACTAAGTAGTAAAGATGGAAGAACCATGCACTGGAGAGAGACTGGTACAGCTCTGACTGAACAGCCAATATTAGGACATGCTTGAAACAGCACTGAAATACAACCAAACTGAGTAAAACCTCAAATGAAAGGAACTATGGAAACCAACAGAACATTTGCAATAAAAACTTGCACTTCAAGATTTTTTTGTTGAAGGCTTTTAACTCTGCAAAAGAATTATCGTGAACCTTCCTAAGGTGACTCAAAGCCTAAATTCAAATCACTGTGCATGCCACTACAGTGGTTTCAGATCAAAGCATAGAATAAATTGCTTGTAAGAGCAAAATCATCTAGTAGAACTGGAAGCCAGACTGGAGATATTGAAACCATGACAAGCGGAAAATTAAAAATGACATTCAAGTTAAAGCTATTAATGTCCAATGAGCTTTGTCTTATCAGATCTTCCAGATGTTCCTTTAACCTAGAAGTATAGCCACAAAAGCATACTAAAAATCCTGCTACTGTCCTGGAGAAAAGGCAGGTTGGTTTTAGGCCTTGCATTTGAAAAGAGTGGGATTTTTAGCTGCTTTTTGCTGTAGTTGAAGAGCCTTCTGGGCAGTAGCCAGCTGGGGCTTCAATCGTTTTCTGTATTGGTGTTTAAGGAAGTGTTGACATCTGACTCAAAAGTCCTTTGATAGAGAAGGTGTGTATCACAACTTCCTCTCCTGCCATCAAGAAGGAAGGAGAAAAAAAGAAGACACAACCTGCCTCACTAACTCCTGAAAAGTCAGAGGCTCACATTCATAGTATACATCATTTTAGTTCATTTCAACACATCAATCTCTCACTTAACAAAATTAAAATAAAAGCAAAACCCACAAACATGGGCAGGGGTCCATCAAGTCCGTTGTTCTGTTTGACAGTGATCAGTACCAACTGCATCAGTAGAAGGTGCAAGAAATCACAGAGTGAGAAATTACAATGCTCACAGAGGAAGTCTCCTTCTATCTCCCATTGGAGATTGGCTTATAATTGAGGCTTAAGTATTTATATCCTTTCCAAAAGCAGGAAATAGCAAGTAAAAACTTTTCTGTGACATGAGAAATAAAGTCCTGGGCAGAGGAGATGAACTTTCAAGATAGTTCACACAAACGATACAAAAAAGAGGGAGTTCAAGTCCTCCTCCTAGTTCTCTACACTGTACCTGTAGAACTTGAAAAAAGAACTTGATCCAATCCGGGAACATCTTTTTTGTGTTGGAGTTGCAGTTCTTCAGGCAAGGATGGGGCACCAACATACCAGTCCAACTAAGCCCTGTACCAGTGTTGGCTGGCAGGGAACAGGCAGGGCATAATTCACCCATTGTAGAGTCTGTAAGTGATGTTTCACAAAGGAACCACCACTTGAACTTAAGCCAGGTGTTTGCAGGACAGCTCTGCCATTCCTGAGTGAACACAGAAGAGTCTAGCAGGGAGGCACTGCAGCAGCAGATCCAGGCGGTTGTAAAACCATGCTACTATTTATCCAATCCAGAAGAGGAGGAGAAGAAAGATTTTAAATCCCAACTTCATGAAACAAATAAAAATAAAAATTTTAAAACAAAATGGTCAGGAGAAACTGACCAACTTGTTCCATTGCCAGAAGCAGAAAATCTGGTCCCCTGAACTGAAGGGCAGAACTTAGTCCTGGAGCCTCCAGCAACAACACTGGACCACAATTCCACAGGTCACAGCATTAGCACAATGAATGAATGAGGAGAGAAGCTGTGCAACATAGACTCAGACTCGTAGGTCAGAAGGGACCAATATGATCATCTAGTCTGACCTCCTGCACAAAGCAGGCCACAGAACCCTACCCATGACTGAGTTATTGAAGTCCTCAAAATTGTGGTTTGAAGACCTCAAGCTGCAGAGAATCCACCAGCAAGTGACCCATGCCCCACGCTGAAAAAAGGAAACGGATGAAGGTTTTAGATTAGTGAATCATATTATTTCTCGTGTTCACTTGCAGACAGCTCACAGTATAAGGCCTTGTGGATTAAGAGGAAATCAGAGTTGCTTGGGCGTAGAAATATTAACCTATGGTACTTAATCTATTTCAAATCCTAAACAGCAAGTAACAGGGTGTGTTGCCATAAAGTAGGCCTAATTGCTACAAAGGTTACTTCATTATAAACACACACTAAATCCCCATCAGGGCACTTGAAAGAAGTCAGTGATAGGTTTCTGAACCTGATAATTTAGGGAAGTTGAAATTTATTAATACAAACTGGTAGAGTCTAGATGTGTACTTTTGCCAGTTATCCCCTCAAACAGCCCTCCTGTATGAGGTACTGAATTAGTTTAGAATAGTTGATTGCTCTCCAAGGTGGCAGCCAGAGCTGTCACTTGATGGCACTGGGGGCCACAGTTCTTGTTGCAAAGAGCATGACATCTTTAGAACCATCATCAAAAAAATTTGTATTGCAGAAAAAAGTCTGATATTGAATCTTCTCATTGGTGCACTTGTCTGTGGGTTTTGAGGTCAATGCACCAGAACAGAGGCCCTATTAGTGGACCTCCCAAAGTTCATTGTAGCCAGCATTGCTTTGAGAAAGGCATAGGATGCTTTAAAGTCCTCTTATAGTGCACTCTTTATCTTTTGGTCAGAGGTTCTTTGAGTTACTAACTGCTGCAAGGGAGATTGCTATGTCTTGTCAATGACAAAAACAGATGCCCCAACATGATGCAGTTTATTCCTGGATGTGTTCAAATTTCAGAGCTTCTTGGCAGTCTCTTTCCTTCACTTAGAATTTTCCTCTCTTCCTATAAGACTTATTCCAGTGAGGCATGGAAGGGAATAACAAAGTCTACAATAGTTTTAAAATAGGAGACACTTTTCTTTAGTTTTGATTCACTTTCATGATGATTTCAATAGCTACTATGATTCTCCTGGTCATTTTCTCAGGCAATTTCGGAGAGCGTGGGTCTGTTGCCTAATAGGGTTCCTCACCTTTATGGCGTGATTCCAAAAGGGTATTGTCTTCCTGAAAGGAGACATGTTTTTGGCTGACATTGTGCTGCTCCTGGGGAAAGAGGCTGGAGAGGGAAGTATTAAGAGGAAGTTTGAGTGCTGGACCCTGACAAGGAAGAAGGTATGAAACTTTTAAGATTCCCCTAAGCTATAAAAGCATAGGTCTCTGGGACCTTAATTCTGCCATGAGGAGGGAACCTGAGGATGCTTGATTTCCCTCTCCACTCCCCAGGCAACAATTATCTATTTTATTCGATAAGTGAACTATGGGATTTTTTCCCTTCAAGAGGGATGTCCAGACTGGGGTCACAGAAACATTCCACCTCAACATTCACCCTCTAGTCAGACGCAAAAGCTTGTTTTTCCCACCACTTCAAAAAAATTCAATAAAATAAATTACTGAACGTTCTAGGTTATGACCCTCTCACCCTTGACTTGCCCACCCAATGTCTACTGTCTCTCCAGGTAGGGACTTAGTCTTGTGTTCTTGTAGAAGAGTAGACATGTAGATGATGTTGCATAAATAGTATTTAACTAGTAACAGGCTAAATAAATGTTAAGTGTCTCAAAGTGATCCACAAGACTTGAAAAAGTAATTTCCTGCAATTTTCCAGTGTTCCTGACAGATGCTGAGATGGCCAGAACAATTCAAGTTTCTATCCGGCACTAGGACCTCATACAGTCTTTATAAAGATTTTGTGTTCTTTAATCTTAGAAAAAAACTGCTGGTGAAAAATTTCAGTGATTGCCCCCTTTAAGAGTTTATTCATAATAGTCTTCACAAATTCTAATTTTAGTGGTTAGGATTATTCATATATAGCTAACAGTTCACAAATTGATCCTGCTACTTTACCCATTTTATAGTACCTGGAAAAAACTTATCAGAAATTTGTGAACTCTCTTCCTCAGAGTTGCTTCTTGATGCATCAGACTGCCTTAACAAAGCTACAGGTTGCCTTTTCTCTGGAGATGTAATATGATAACCAAAAGATGGCTGTAAAAAATAAGTCAGTTAGTGATTTTTTCCTCAAGTAGTTTTATAACATCCTAAAAATTGTCTGTAGAGTGTTTAGGTAGCACATACAAAAAAAAACCATACATAATTGTTTTCATTGTTAAAACATTTTTGTTTAGTTCAACAGATTTTTCTCACTCTACCCCATAAGAGGATAATCTTCACAGATCTCCAATGATCCTCCTGTATCTGGCCTACTTTCACTATATACTATAGCCCAGAGATGGGCAATAATTTTTGCAGGAGGGCCACTCCATGAATTTGGTAAGTTGTCACAGGCTGCACATTTCTACTATATTAATGGAGGAGGTGCAGGGTCTGGGAGGAAGTTTGGGTGCGGGAGGGAGCTCCAGGCTAATACAGAGTGTTGGGGTGCTAGAGAGGGTGAGGGGTGTGAGTTCTGTGATGTGGTGCAGGAGGGGAGTCCGGGCTGGGGACTGGGGTGCAGGAGGGGGTGCAGTGTCTGGGAGGGAGTTTGGGTGCAGGAGGGAGTTCTGACCTGGGGCAGGAGTGCAGGAGAGGGTGCAAGGTGTAGGCTCTGTCTGGAAGGCGCTTACCATCAGCTGCTCCTGGCTGGCAGCAGAGCAGGGTTCGGGCAGTTTGCCTGCATGCCATGGCCTCACGCCACACCCAGAAGCACCTGCCGTCAGCTGCTGCTTGCGCACCTCTTGGGGGGTGGGGGGGACATCGCGTCTCTGTGCACCACCCACGCCTGCAAGCACTGTCCCCCGCAGCTCCCATTGGCTGGTTTCTGGCCAATGGAAGCTTTGAGGGCAGTGCTGGGGGCAGGGGCAGTGCACCGGGCCACCTCCCCAACCACCACGTACGCGCAGAGATGTGCCAGCAGCAGCTGGCCACTTCCAGGAGCAGTGTGAGGCCACAGCAGGCAGGCAGCCTGCCTGAGCTCCCCGCTGTGCAGAGAGACTTTTAGCAGCCTGGACTATGAGATCACGAGGAGGAAGGGGAGGCCGGACAGAAATGTTAGATGGGCTGAATCCAGCCCGCGGGTCTTATTTTGCGCACCCTTGCTACAGCCCAATGTACAATATTACTTCATCAAAAGGTGGAATTTGAAACCTACTGGTAGTCAAAGTGGCCCCTTAAATAACACAAGGCATGCCCTATACCCGCTCTCTTATAACTCCCAGCCTGAGAACAAAACTAATCCAATATCTCTCACATGCTAGAACAGAGAATTATTAGCAACTCGATAAGTCTAGAACAGCGGTAGGCAACCTATGGCATGCGTGCCAAAGGCGGCACACGAGCTGATTTTCGGTGGCACTCATGCTGCCTAGGTCTTGGCCACTGGTCCGGGGGGGCTCTGCATTTTAAGTTAATTTTAAATGAAGCTTCTTAAACATTTTAAAAACCTTATTTACTTTACGTACAACAATAGTTTAGTTATATATAATAGACTTATAGAAACAGACCTTCTAAAAATGTTAACATATATTACTGGAACGCGAAACTTTAAATTAGAGTGAATAAATGAAGACTTGGCACACCACCTCAGAAAGGTTGCTGACCCCTGGTCTAGAAGATAAGACTCTTCTGGAAGCATTAGTTACAGATGTAATAGAAGAACAGAGTTCCAGCTATGTTCCTCTTATCCTTTTCTTCTTTGCATTGAAGTCCAGTTCTTTGCATTAAAATGTTAATCAGCCACCTACCCTTCTCACATCACTGCCTCCGCCAAGACAGCCAAGAGCTTCCGATCTCTGACCAAAGAACTCCCCCAAAGACAAACGTAAGTAGCTAGCGTCTTTACTAAGATCAGATGTTGTTTGGGATGCCTTCAACAGGTTATAGCTATTGGCAGATTTCCATGATGTATCCTCTACTTCAGATGTATTGTGTGTGTCTACTTCTTCTTCCTGTGAACGAAGAAATCATTTTGAAAGTTGCACAAAATAAGTAGATCACCCTTCTTCAGTTCTCAGAAAGCTAACTTTTTATAAAGTCACTAACCTGCAAAAATCTGTGATCCCTCTCAAATTCTTCTTGATCTTGTGCAATCTTAGCTATTGCTTCAGCTTTAAAAAATGAAAATAATTAACTACAATGTAACCATTGATATGAAATTTTAATTTCAAATCAGTTTTATAAGTTTGCAGCATTTTTCCAAGTCAATGACAAATTCTTTCTACTAAAGCATGTGTAACTATGCATACAAGGCAGCAAGGGCCAGATTTACAAAGGTATATACACATACAAAGATGCAAGTTGGGAATTTACAAAAGCCCCTGCTTTGAATACCTTTGTAAATCTAGCCTCTACTCCTTAGGAGTAAAAAAAAAAAAATAAGCTTTCATTTTAGATGTAATTTAGTCGTCCTAGCAGTAAAAAAAAAAAAAAAAAAAAAGCCAAAACTGTCAATACTTTTTTGGTACAGTGTCTGTAGCAATAGTCTTCAACACTGTAGGGCCTATCTCAAAACAGAACTCTGACTTTGAACTGTTGACTTTCAAACCCATGTATCCTCTATGAAAAATTATCTTCAAAGCTTCAAAATGCCTCCCTTAAATTAAAGCATTTCAGAGTTGTAGTGTACTAGTTTTTGCAACATCCATACACAATAACCAATATGGTAAATTTAACACATTTTATGTTTTAGATGTACATGTTTGAATTGCAACATTACTAGCGTACACAAAATAATAAATGCTTTGGTCCCTACAATAAGCAGTTGTGATTGAGAACATAGGTTTATCATAAGGTTGCCATGCAAGCTTACTTGTGTCTTTGTAAGTGTGCATTATGATACAGTCTTTAATTCTATGATCACACAATGTAGCAACCCTGTTCATTCAGCGTACAGGATGAACTGAGAAAGTTACAGGGTCGTATTGCGAAGTAAGGTTGTTTTCCACATGACCCTTGACTCATGTGAAGCAGAAGTTGGAAGGTGTTTAGTAAATGAAGGGGTGCACCAGGTCATATGTGGGGGAAGATGATCTGGTGGTTAAGCAATTGAACTGGCAACTAGGATAACTCCTATCCTTGCTCTGCCAAAGACTTCTAAAAATTAAGTCACTATAGCAGCTACTTCTGAAGATTCTGATTAGTTTTGTGTTCCTACAATTCCGCGCACATCACTTGAGACGCTGAGGACCTGGCTTTCAGAAATGCTAAGCACTCAAACCTGAAGCTTATAGGGGCTGCAAATGCTCAGTACCTTTGGAAAAAGCAACCCCTAGCACAGTGGTTCTCAACCTTTTGTAGTAGTGACCCCTTTCACACAGCAAGCCTTTGAGTGCAATCCCTCTTTTATATTTTTTATATTTAACAGTACTATAAATGCTGGTGGTGAAGTGAGGTTTAGGGTGGAAGCTAACCACTCATTTGACAGCGCCCCAGGTAAACCACATGACCCCCTGAGGTGTCACAACCCTCAGTTTGAGACCCCCTGCCCTAGAGGTCTCAAGTTGTGCACCCAAAGTTAATGAATGTTTACATTTCTGCCCAAGCAGCAAAGAATCCTGTGGCACCTTATAGACTAACAGACGTTTTGGAGCATGAGCTTTCGTGGGTGAATACGCGCTTCGTCAGATGCATGCAGTGGAAATTTCCATGGGCAGGTACATATATGCAAGCAAGCTAGAGATAATGAGGTTCAGTCAGGGAGGATGAGGCCCTGTTCTAGCAGCTGAGGTGTGAAAACCAAGGGAAAAGAAACTGGTTTTGTAGTTGGCAAGCCATTCACAGTCTTTGTTTAATCCTGAGCTGATGGTGTCAAATTTGCAGATGAACTGAAGCTCAGCA
>NC_133770.1:206645183-206661655 GCF_003597395.2 Chelonoidis abingdonii
AATAGAGCTTCCACCCACCTATCAACTCAGCCATGGGACCAATGCTAACGTAAGAGGTCCACTTCCTAGACACCACGATGTGCAAATAAATGTGATGGTCACATTAAACAACCACCCGGAACAATAAGACCGAATAACCTACCGACCTCTAATATGCACTACCTCAAGAGAATAGGACCATGCGGCTCTGGACCCTCAAACCCGAATCCGGATGGCATCACAAATCAACAGGACTGAGTAGTTGATGTGATCTCACCTCGTGCAAGAGACATGAAGTTACGAAACAGCCGCAAGGTACTTGAACTGTCTAACCCCTAGCCAGTACAGAGAAAACCTAGACCTAACAAAATCATCCCACACAGCTCGTGAAAAGCCCATACGATACCTGCACGAGGAAATAAGGAGCCCCAGGATCAATCACAGAGCAGGACATGTCACACACAGAAGCCACCCTACGCAAGAACAAACCCAAGTAAACAGTAACCAACAGGCACCGCTTCACAAGTGCAGTCAGTATCGCTCAGCCGCTAAAACCCAATCAACACACATCGTCATGGGACTCTGACAACCCATCCTGGGACAGCATGATCCCTCAGCTTTCCCACAGGCTTGGGGTGGCAATGCCAAGTCCTTCGCCCAACAGACAAAACCTGGCCAACCTTGAAGAGATTATCGTCACCAAGTAACTGCGTACCACCGCACCATTAGTTAACTCATAGCTCTAGAGACCGAAATCCAATGCAACAAACCTAGATTCGGCAACTCTGCCCACATATCTACAGAACCAGCGACACCATCACAGGACCTAACCAGACCAAGCCACACCATCACCGGTTCATTCACCTGCAAGTCCACCAATGTAATATATCACCATCATATGCCAGCATTATGCCCCTCTGCTATGTATATCAGCCAAAACTCTGGACAGTCTCTACGGAATAGGATAAATGGACACAAATTCAGATATTAGGAAAGCAATATACAAAAAACTGTAGGAAGAACACTTCAACCTCCCTGGCCACACTATAGCAGACATTAAGGTGCCATCCTGCAGCAAAAAAACTTCAGGGACCAGACTCCAAAGAGAACTGCTGAGCTCCAGTTCATCTGCAAATTTGACACCATCAGCTCAGGATTAAACAAAGACTGTGAATGAGCTTGCCAACTTACCAAAACCAGTTTCTCCTCCCTTGGTTTATCACACCTCAACTGCTTTAGAACAGGCGCCTTCACCTCCCTGATTGAACTACCCTCGTTATCTCTAAAGCTTTTTTGCTTTGGGGATATATATACCTGCCCCTGGAAATTTCCACTACATGCATCTGACGAAGTGGGTATTCACCCACGAAAGCTCATGCTCCAAAACGTCTGTTAGTCTATAAGGTGCCACAGGATTCTTTGCTGCTTTTACAGATCCAGACTAACATGGCTACCCCTCTGATACATTTCTGCCCAAGTCTGTTTGCACTTCAGTTCCTGGCTGTAAAATAGGGATATTACTTCTATTGTTTACCAAGGTGATGATAAACAAATAAATTGTCCATGAGGCATTCACTCTGGTGGTGACCAAAATAAGAAAGCCTATGCAGAAATAAAATATTCCACATTCAGTGCAACGTTTGACTGGTATGTAGTAAATATGACATGGGCCCATACTCTGAATAAGTACGCAGCAGTGAATGGCAGCCTCATTCACTGAGCACCATATATCTCAGCAAGTGAGTTAAGGGTTGTGTCCTGTGGAAAAGGACTCATGGAACTAAGACCATCATAATGAAGGTGTGTGTGCGCGCGCGCACACACACAAAAAGAAATTAAGGTGCATAATACAGAATTAAGGTTTTTTCCTAACTTAGGAATTGACTTTGCAATCTTCACATATTGTATGTAATTAGAATATACACAGTTCAGAAAATGTAGCATTCCATGGAACTACAGATGTTAAAAAGAGAGAAAAAACATTTTGCTAGGGAGTTTCCAGAAGTTTTGGGAGTCTTCCATATACATTGGGTGATAGAGAATTATTATAATAGCCTCTCCGTGGGATTATAGGGTGGCAGTGACTAGTTTCCAAAAGCAATTTTGTTCTACACTCCTGTAGTGTTTGGACAGCCAGTTCACTTACACAACAATAAACAGACACGTCTGTGTGAGAGTCAACAGATCCTCTAAACCACAATCCTCACTGGAGGATGGAAGGAGAAGACATGGGAAAGAAGCCATTAGCCGTATGTAGGGCTAAGATTTTGTCATGGTTATTTTTAGTAGAAAAATCATGGACAGTTCATGGGCAATAAACAAGAATTCACAGAAGCTGTGACCTGTTTGTGACTTTTGCTGCTGCAGCTCCATGGTTTCTCTCACCATTGTGGTGGCTGAGAGCACTGGGGTTCTCCCTCCATCCACAGCAGCTGAGAGCTGTAGGGTGACCATATTTCCCAAAGAGAAAATGGGATACCCCAGCTGCTTGCTTGAGGCATTCCCCTCTCCCCATGAGGCTGTCACCTGTCCCTGGAACCCTGAGTACCGCCCCCCCACCGGAGCCTGTCACCTGTCGCTGGAACTTTGCAGCCCCCCAGTCAATTGTCGCTGGTGCCGCCAGAACCCTGGCAGGATCCCAGTGGCTGTCACCTCCAGAGTCCTGCAGCCCCTGGGGCTAAAGCAGAGAATATCACGTAGGTCTCTGGAAGTATTGGATTCCGTGGCTTCCATGACCTCAATGACATAAACATAGCCTTAGCCATATGATCCAGTCTTGGGAAATCCACAGATTCCAGGACCAGAGATTTATACTTGACACTAAAGACTGTGGTAGCACCAATTATTACTATGATCATGTATTGGAAAGAAAGCAGTCTTAATTATATGCAACCAAGTAGTCAGTAGAACAAGAAAAAAAGGTTACTTACATGCAGTTATGAAGTCCTCACTTATTTTATTGTCTGCAGGCAGATTTAAGTCTTGCTCTTTATCAAATGAGGTATAATATGCCAGATCAGTCACCCATTTTCCCTCTTCATTTTGATAGACAACACTATGTGGTGGGTCATCCAGGTCATAAAATGCTGAATTTACTTTAGAGCAAGATACAGGGATACAAAACAAAGTAGTCTCTTAGATTCCAGCAATTTGTTTGTTCGTTAGTTACATTTTCTAACTTGTAATTTATATTAGTTAATGTCATTGAAATAACATTTTTATGAACTGTACAACACGCCACAATTCAAGTTTTACTATGTGATTTAATATATTAAATATAATCAATAAAAAAAAATAGTATTCAGAATTGAACTAGATATTTCTTCTAGTTAAGTTAGGCTTAGATCTTTTCTTATAAACCTTTGGTATATTTAGGAAAAAGCTTACCTTGCAATTTTAGTTCCCTCACTATACAAACCAATCTTGTGTCATTTGCCCTAATGGGCTATTTTTACAGCAACTAACCTTCTTCTGCTGCATCTTGATATTCATTTGCTCTACCACCAGCAGTTGGAGACAGGTAAGTATCAGCCAGACCAAGCTCACACTCATCAACTAGATTTGTATCAGTCACAGCTTCATTTTCATTGACAGGACTTTGAGGAGCTGTGTCACACACAAATACCCCATCTGTCACGTGCAATACTTCTTCAGCATCAGATGAAAAGGCATGACAAAAGTTAGAGAATTGTGTTCTCTGCTCTAAAATAGCATCGGAGAGATCAACCACAGTCTTATTGACACCCATGTGCTGAAGGTATAATGAATCTAGTTTGAATTCAGCAACACTGATGGAATTTAGTACATCTTCACCATTAATGGCATCCTTAAGAATAAAAAAAAATTAAAGTAGTCCGCACATTATCTGTACGCAAACAAAACTAGTAAGTGTTTCTAGTTAGATTTGGCCTTAAGCCATCTTGTCCAGTTTACACAGATTAGATGATTGTTTTAAGTAGCAGCTGAATATAGAATGCACATTTAAACTAAAATTAAAATAATTTGGACTAATTTTTAGTAATTACTTAGATTAGGAACTACTAACATTAACATGCAGTCTTACTAGACTCTCTCATGTTATGATCCCATTTGATAACGCTGAAGTCATTCTATCACCATTTCCAATTGGATCCACGCTATATTCTTAAGGCTGGCTATAATCGAGTAAAATGAAGACCTCAACATATATTCAAACTTAACTTATTCCCAGCCAAAATACCCAAACTACATTACATACTCTCAACTTGAACGCACTGTATGAGAAACTTAAATTACAGGGATGTAATTATTCCCAGACCAAGCATTACAAACACTGGAACTTTATAGTTAGGATTACAAATAACAGAAATCAAAACAAGCCAAACTATGGAAATACAAAGTAAGACAGAAACAATATCACCCGTGCCCTGTAGTGATGTCATACAATTATGATTAAGACAGTTTTAGTGTTTGTGGCCCCACATTAGTTTTTTTCATATTCTCTTCCCCTAGACTCATAGACTCGTAGGTCAGAAGGGACTAATATGATCATCTAGTCTGACCTCCTGCACAAAGCAGGCCACAGAACCCTACCCATTCACTTTTATAACAACCCCTAACCCATGACTGAGTTATTGAAGTCCTCAAAATTGTGGTTTGAAGACCTCAAGCTGCAGAGAATCCACCAGCAAGTGACCCATGCCCCACGCTGGCAGAGGAAGGCGAAAAAACTCCAGGGCCCCTGCCAATCCGCCCTGGAGGAAAATTCCCTCCCGACCCCAAATATGGCGATCAGCTAAACCCTAGCATGTGGGCAAGACTCACCAGCCAGCACCCAGGAAGAATTCTCTGCAGTAAACTCAGATCCCATCCCATCCAACATCCCTCACAGACCACTGAGCAGACTTATGCTGCTGATAATCCAAGATCAATTGCCCAAATTAAACTATCCCATCATATCATCCCTCCATATACTTATCAAAGCATAGTCTTAAAGCCAGTAATTTTATGCCCCCACTACTTTCCTCGATGGGTGTTCCGAACTTCACTCCCTCATGCATTTAGAAACCTTCGTCTCATTTCAAGTCTAAACTTGCTAATATCCAGTTTGTACCCATTTGTCCTTGTGCCTACATTAGTACTAAGCTTAAATAATTCCTCTCCCTCCCTAACGTTAATCCCCCTGATATATTTATATATATTTATACCCTCATGGGGTATTAAGCAGCAAGGTTATTAATATTATGCTGAAGCTGCATTTAAGATAAATAAGAAAGGATACATTAAGCAGGATTCTATGAACAGTCTCAGGAAAGCCTGAAAATTACATCCCAGATCTCCTAAGCCAATGCCACAAATTTAAGGAATCAGGACGGAGGGGGTCAGAAGGAAAGACCTGAACATTTGTAGTGACCAAATACAGTGATACCTGTATACAAGAGACAACTATCTTTTTAGGAAAGCTATTTTAAAATCACCCTGAAATAGTCCACAGAGATTACTCCTGAGGGAATTCTGCACCACTGAGCATGCGCAGAATTTATGTCCCCTGCAGATTTCTTTTCTTCTCTGCAAAAAAATGGACTTTCTGCTGGGGAAGCAAAATGAAGCCGCAAGAATGGTCACACGACCCTTCCCAACAGTATGTTTCAGGTGCCCAGGGCAGCCGGCAGAGAGGTAAATCCCTGTGAGGCAGGGGGTGAGACTAGGGAAGACCTAGCTGGTGGCTCCTACCATGTGATGGGGTCAACTGCTAGTCTCAGCTGGGCTCGAGAGGATGGGACTTCCTCTTCTCCTGCATGATACCCAGGGTCGAGTCAGACCCACCCCGATTTCTCCCCCAGATGAAGGAAGCTCTGCAAACACACACATATCCGTCCTTCCCGCCCTCCCCCCGCCCCAGTTTCCTGCACCCATTGCTCCTCAACTTCAGAGGGAAGGATCCCTGTACAGAGAGCTGCTCCCCCACCCACCCAACCCCCTAGCATCCCAGATCCCCTCATACTGAGACCCTCCCACTGAGAGTCTCACCCCCCAACACACTCAACCTCCCCCTCAATGAGCCGCACTCTCCCTGCACCTGGATCACCTTGACAAGCCACCCGCACCCAGATCCCCATTCTACCCCACCAAGCCCCAACCAGCTGCACCTGGATCTCCACCCCATTGAGCCCCACTCCCCCAGGATCTGTACCCACCCCAAATGAGCCCCCATACTCCCACCAAGATCTATCCTCCCACACATCCAGATTCCCCCTCCTCCCACTGAGCCTCAACCACCTTCACCCAGACCCCTCTGAAGAGTCCCATTACCATTGAACCTAGAACCCCACAACAAGTCTCCATTCATCCAACCCCCCCACCCCAGCACTCACCCAGATCCCCACTGAGCTGCACGCATCCAGACTGCCCCACACAGAACCCTCTTAACCCACACCTGGATCCCCCCACACTAAGCCCCTCCACACTTGGATCTTTCCTTGCTGAACCTGCCTGCCCACCCCCGGTACACCTGGCAGAGAGGGGCAAGGTCCTGGGTGTTTCTGGTGCAGGCTTGTTTATTGCAGCTTGTCAGGGTTGGGTGCAGCCTCACTGAGTTCATGTGCCGCGGGGAATTGCACAGTCATCTTCCACCTCTGTGAAGGCAGTGGCTTGTGCTCCACAATGTCATGCTGGAGCCTCCACATTTACTTGACAAATATTTTAAAAATCTGCAAATTGTATGTGCAGAATTTTTATGTTTTTGTGTGCAGATTTAAATTTTTGGCATAGAATGCCCTCAGGAGTAAGAGATACTAGTCTTTATTATATGGCCACCTAAAGAGGACCCATCTGAACTAACTCTGCTTCCCCTCTTCTGGAGTCTTCCCTCTGCTCTAAGGGCTGACTCAGAAGTACAGTTCCAGTACACATCAGTCCATTCAGCACTGTCTTGGAAGAGGGGGAGAGAGGATGAGATTGTATAGAATAGGTATAGATCTACTTCCTGCTCGTCACTAGAAGAGCAATATCCATTCTGCTTCACTCTCACTACAGAGCCAAATAAGATGTTTATTGATACCTGGAGTTGCAGACACATTGCCAAGGACCCCACATTGATAATACATAAGTCCTCAGAAAATGAAGACAATATTTTAAAACAGACTTATTGGAAGCATTCAAACACAAAAAAAAAAAATGTTTTTTTTTCTTTGTTGTAACAAAAGTTTGAGGAACTGCTTGTACCTCACTGTGAGTAGGAATATCATCAAGAGTCATATATTTGGAAGAAGCCTGGACTAAGACTTCATTTTCTTCTCCAGTTATGTTTCTTCCAATTCCCCTTGTATCAAAACTCTGCATGTTAGGGAAAAATAGTGGTACCAAAGCTGTTCCTTCACTTTCACTACCAAGATCTCCAGAGCCACAACCATTTCCTGCAGCACAAGAGAAATAAAGTGGTTTACTAGTATTAATTTAAGTTTTCTGCTGTGATAACACCCACAAAGTGGTTCACTTTGGAAACATTTACCATGAGGTAATTTTGGCTCTCTTGTAACTCACTAAGATCTAATGATCTTAAAAACTGATCTTTGAGTTGTCTAATCCAGGGGTTCTCAAACTGGGGGTTGGGACCCCTCACAGGGCCACGAGGTTATTACATGGGGGGTAACGAGCTGTCAAATCTCGCCTTGTCTCCAGCATTTATAATGGTGTTAAATCTATAAAAAAAAAAAGTGTTTAAAATGTATTGGGGGGGTGGCCACACTCAGAGGCCTGATATGTGAAAGGGGTCACCAGGACAAAAGTTTGAGAACCACTGGTTTAATCTGAATTCAAGTGTTATTTCTTATGCTGCTAAGCAAAACATAAAAGTTCAATGTGGCCCAAAGTCTGCATGGCAGGTCAAAACTGAGAGGGTAGTTTGTTGGGTCAGTAATAACATGTTTGTTTTAAACAACAGATGAGGTCCAGACACTTGGCAGTTCCCTGGCTGGACCCAAAGACATGAGGTGGTCACATGTGTTCCACAGTAATTTAACATGCAGTCATTTAGGGCAAAGGATCAAAACATAAGGGTTACAAACAGGTTTCAAGGGCTACCTTTGTTTAGTGACCAGATGTATCCACAAATTCTGGTGTAACATGTGGTCACAGTACGGAAAAGGTTTAGAAGCATCAATCTAGAGTATCCTGAAAATCTGGTTTCCTATTTTTCTTTTGTATATCATAACTTAGCTGTTTCAGTGCTATTTGAATATGAATATGGAAAGGCAATTTGCCTTTTAGTTTGCTGCTTTTGAGTCTCAGTCTGAATGATGGTTGCCATTTCTTTGTCCATTCTGTTCTACTGGGGAAATAATCCTGAAGTTTGAACTATTTGCAAGACTATGATTTTTGAAGGTTAGGTTACTAGGCAAGTTGCTCAAACAACTATTTGCAGGTGCAAAACACTAAGTGATTCTATTAAAATTTACAGTATGTAAATAAGTCTAAAGCATGTATTGTAAGCAGAACTGGCAAGTAGAAATATTTGCCAGGCAAGCATCATCACCTTCTGTAGTTTAATTTATTAAAAAAACTGCTTAAGCTTTATGCGGTTATGGTTGAAGAAAACTTACCAAACATGTACTGAATGTAACTAATGCAGTAATGTCTTACTAAGCATGCAGAGACAACCAGCACTGCCACTATTAGGGGAGATAAGCGTAGAGCAGTCAGAGTAAGGTGTGCTAGGTGGATGCTCACCATTGTAATAGAGGGCCTTGGGGATCCAACCTACCCCATCCAAGGTCTGTGTGTGTGGGACCCGCTTAATGACATCACCATGCCAGCAGATGGCTCTGTCTTGCTGCACTTATTTCTGCCTCCCTCAGAGCCAGGGGCGGCTCCAGGCCCCAGCACGCCAAGCGCGTGCTTGGGGCGGCATGCTGCGGGGGGCGCTCTGCTGGTCGCCGGAAGGGCAGCAGGTGGCTCCAGTGGACCTCCCGCAAGCGTGCCTGCAGGAGCTCCACCAAAGCTCCACCAAAGGCCTGCCTGCGGACCACAGGACCACCGGACCCTCCGCAGGCAGGCCTGCGGGAGGTCCACCAGATCCGCCTGCCGCCCTCCCAGCAGAGCACCCCTGCGGCATGCCACTGTGCTTGGGGCGGCGAAATTTCTAGAGCCAACCCTGCTCAGAGTCCTCTGCTTGGGTGGCCCCGACATGCAGAAATCTTTGCCAGTGTGGCAGAAAGTCCCTTAAATGTTAAGAGCCTTCTGACTGTTAGGGTGCTGTTAACAGGGCCAACTCCCTAGAAAAGAGTGCCCTTCTACAATGAAAGGGAGGGCATCCACCACTGCTGGTTTCTGGATGGCTGTGGATTCTGCTCCTCAGTCTGCTGCTCCTTGTATTTGGGCAGGCTGGGGGTATGTTATTATGGTGGCCCACCATTAACTGATTGGTATATGGAGGGGGCAAGATTAATGGGGGGATGGTTTAAGACTTCAGCTTCCAGGAGACTAGTTTTTAGGCCTAACCTAGTCAACAAAAGACTAAGCAGAAGGGGTGTAACTCAAAAGCATCCACATACTTTGACATGGCAAGCAGACTTATTACTTGGGCTAGTAGGTGTTGCATAAATTTTTGTAGTCATGTTTATAAACCACACCAACAACTACATGAGGAGCATACTAAGGCTGTACAGTTAAACCAGCTGAAATGAAAGAGTTAGTCTTCTCCTGTTTTGCCTTGTTTTCTATGTTGATCAGCCTGTCCCAGTGGAAAAGGCAGGTATCTCTACAGAGATTAAAGCAGAATTGCTATCTTTTAGGGAAAAACGTGTCAATTCCCAACAATTTCAACGTGGCTTTCGAATCTTTGAGACCGTGGAACATTTCAGCCTACGTCTGCAAGAAGAGAGAGGACCTTCAAAAAGGAGATCCTGCTGGACTTCCTGCTGAAGGCCCAAGGAGTGAAGTCATGAAAATCTGCACATGTCGCAGATGCCACGACTCTGGCCCCCGAATCTGCCTCACCTAAAAATGATTGCAGAGAGTGCGAGCAATCATCTTGCCCTCATCTAACTGAGCCTGGAATTCCTGTCCAGCATCCTCTGGCAACTTGTCTGAGAACTAAAGCATATTGCCCAAGAGGGAGATGATGTATCTATCCAATAATGCTTGTGGATTAGTAACATGGAATTGTAGACAAGATGCAGAATAAATTTTTCTACCAAACAAGTCTAACTTCTTTACCTTCTTGTCCTTTGAGGCAGAAGAGGGACAATCCTGGTGCACTCTTTCATTCACTGCTGAGACAACTACAGAACCTTGAGAAGGATGGGTATGTAAATGTTCATATCCTTGAAAACAGACATGGTACATTCTCTCCGTTCTTTTAGCTGTCAGAGGCACAGAGGACGCCATCTGCTACAAGGATTTGGCAGGCTCTAGTATGTTATCACTGTTCAGCAGAACTATGCTAGAAGGCCCTGCCGAACTCAGAATGTCCACAAGTCTATGAGAAATCTCCTGGACCCTCTCCAAAACTATACCATGCTCCGTATCAATAGGGAGGAGGATAGGCTGTGGGATCTATCTGGCCAAAAGCATCTTGAAGGAACAGTTACTATGAGGTAAATAATAATTCTAGTATTTGCTACATGGTTCCCATCAATTAATCTCCTAGTGGGGGCAAGTGATAAGAGTCCTATCTAAATAACTGTAGGGCAGCTTGCCAAACTGGGTGTCATCTACACGCTGAACAATGAACTAATGATTAGTAAATGTATGACAAACTCCAAGTAGCTGACCTATAACTTTCTGAAAGAGGGACTCCCATGGAAACATGCTACTACGGATGTTATCTGACCTTTAGCAGACGATGTCCTAACCTAAGAGAGAGGTGGTTGTTTGTTCAACCCTCTGGAGATCCTATTACTGTGATACCCACTTCAAGAATCTGAGAGGTAACAGTTTGCCTCAGATTGATCTTCAGAAGTTACAAAGAGCCTAAACTATTTACAAAACGGCTGTGTTGTTCACAGTTAAAGATAATCTAAGAACATTCAGTGTATGAACATAGCCAATGCAGAAGAACTATGAGAATCAGGAACAAAAACACAGGTAAGTGCATACATTGCTTAATAAGAGAATCTGAAACTTTTTGTAAAAGTTTCAGATGCAGTATAAGAATAACACGGTCCGTGGGAAATATGGTGTATACAGGGCCTGCTACCAACAGCTGGATTTCATGAACTGTGAGCCAAAGTGATAGCTATCAAAAACACTGTCTTAACGGAAAGGTGATAGAATGAACATGACACAGGTTAAATAAAGAGGTTATATCAATGATAGAAGCATCACATTCAAGACTTAAATAAGAAAGAGCTCATTGACTGGTGGGAAGCAGGCCCTCCTGAAACCCTAATACAGTGGGGCGGGAATAACTGCATGACCCTCAAAAGGTGAATGAAGTGGTGACAGCAGTTAAGTACACTGCAACAGAGCTAACCGACAGACCTGAGTGCTTCAAAGACAGTAGAAAGTCCAAGGTAACAAATAGAGGAATCCATGAGTTGAAGAGATCTTTTAATGGATCATACTGAAAAAACACCTTCACTTATCTCTGTATGTCAGTCTTTTAGAAACCTTCCCGTTCTGAGTCAAAATGTCCTGTACTGCCTTAGAACAGCTCCTGTCAACAGCCAGCCAGCTGGTCTTCGTGCTGTTAGTTATAGTGTTGCCTGGTTCAGATACAACCCAAGACTTTGGTTCTGAGAAATGATGCCTGGGAAGTCTGGAAGTGGGAGGGAGAGAGTCAGGTGCATCCCACTGGAGTATCAGAACTGATGCACCAATGCCAGAATTAACAGCTGGCCCCCTCCTGTCATATCTTCCTCAGGATTCTGGGATTTAACAAGCTGGGAGGAAAAATACAAGAGTTCCCTTCCAACTGAATCAGGATATATTTGCCAGAGACCTCAGACTCCTCCCCACGAGCAAAAACTATAGAACACTATGCTACCAAAGCCAATACAAAAAGAGGTCTATGGTGGCAGGGGGGGACCCACCATTCTAGGATGTTCTGATCAAGAACGGAGTCCAGGACTCCATTTATAGGTCGTGCAGCCATTTCTGCTGAGCTAATCCACTAGATCATTTTGGACACCTGGTAAGTGAAAGACCATTAGGTTGAGCTGATACAGGATGGACCAATTCCACTTCCTAATTTAAGGGAGACAATCTCACTCCATCTGTTTCTGTAACACACTGGTATTATACTATTCCTCAGGATCTGGGTTGTGATGCCCTGCAGGAGGGGTAGAAACTCCTTGCAGGCTAGATGGATAGCCCTGAATTCTAGTATTATGCACAATGCGCTCCACCCTGGACCACAGGACCCGTACTTAAAGGTTGCCCAGATGCTTCAGACCTCTTTGGATGAGTCTATAACGAAGGTTTGAGGGGCAGGGGAGAGACAATTAAAACATTACACCACATAAGATGTTTTAAAGGTCTGTCCACCACAGCAGAGATTCCAGCACTTTCGGGGGATCTCTACAGGTAAGTCCATGCTGTGTCTAATCAGTTGGTAAACAGATTTCACCCATCCTTCAAGAGGGCAGAGACTCAGCCTTGCACTTGGAGTCACAAAAACAAGTGTCACAGTATGTGTCACAGCAAACTGAGCCAGACTCTTCACACTGAAATTTTTGGCAGAGAAGAGGTGTGAAGTGAAGTGACACATTGCGCAAAACTTTCCTTGAGAAAGGTACCACCACTGCTCATATAAACTATAAAATGGATAGGGGTGAGGGTAGATTTTGCCCGTAGTAAGCCTCAGGCCTAGCCAGGAGAATAGATGAAAAATTATTTGAACCTCCTTTTGTGACCTGCTGTGATCAGTGACCCCCGAATCAACCTGTTATCAAGATATGGGTACAAAGTAAAGGCCTTGTCTCCTCAAGTGAGTTGCTACCACCAAAAAAGCAATTTGGTAAAAAGCCTTGGAGCTGTTGGCAGTCCAAAATGGTCAGATTCTGAACTGATAGTGAATGTCATTGACCATGAAGCACAGACACTTTTAGCTGAACAAATGCACACATGGAAGCATCTATAAACTGACTCATGAAATAATTCATGGGATCTGAAACGGGGATTACAGAAAAAAGGATGAGCATTTGACACCTGAAGTGACAAATGAAGAGGATCGCATCCTCTTTTCTTCTTCTGAATAAGAAAGTAGTGGGAACAGAATTCCTTGCTGCACAACTCGAGGCATCATCTCCACTGCACCCAATAGAAGAAGAGTCACTCTGAATGCAATAGGCAATTCTGAGAGGGGTCCCTGAAGAGAGACAGGAGATGGCAGAGGAGCTGACTTGCATGACCCTTCTAGGTAACTTCCAAGACCCATTGGTCAATCATAACTGCAGTCTGTGCAGCCACAAAAAAAGAAAGGAGTTGCCAAAAGGATGGAGAAAGGGAAATGATACCCCCCAAAAAATCAGTCCACGCTCTTGACAGCAGCATCAAACCTGACATCTTTGGCCAGAAGAAAACTGTATCTTTCATCAGATCAGCCAAGTAGTCCTTCACTTATCAGGCATCCAAAATGATTTAGTGGATTAGCTCAGCAGAAATGGCTGCTCCACTCATGAATGGACTCTGTTCTGATCCAAAGCCTATTAAGTCAACAGGAGTGTTTTGAATCAGGCCCTAAAACAAGAGTATGGAAGAGATATAGTTCCTCAGATTCAGAATCTGAAAGTTCTTAAATTGCTAACTAACAATTTTGCCAGACAAGATTAAGGTGAGGGATAGGAATGGATAGGAATGGAAATACTGAGAGCTAACCTTAAGAAAATATGTATATTTTGTACTTTTTTACCCCCACCTCCTTCCCAGCAAGAACACCTAAACACTAACTGAATTCCAAAACCTTCTATAAATCTTGACTTCTTGGAAGAACCACCTTTAAGATTGCTCTAGCACAGTCCCTGTTTGCTAAGTTTACTCATTGTGGGCTTTGTTTTCCCCAGCCTCAAAGAGTGGATGGACACAGCTGAGTAACGAGTCACCAGGGAAGTTCGGGAACCATAACTGTCTATCATTTTAAATTAGTAAAAATACCATTCTGGGAAGATTCTAAGTTACAAGAGACTTGGAGTAACACCGACATCAATCCATTTTTATTTTTATTTAGATAGCCACACTAATTTTCTGTATTCGTTTTCAGGGGGAGAGTTGCCTAGCCATTTTTTTTTTAAGGGGGCTGAAAAGGAAGTGTAATCTCAACTACATTTTAGTGTCTTCCCTGTGACAAAGTTTTCAAGTAGTGCGCATTAGCAATTTATGAACAGAAGCTCTAAATTTACCAAAAGAAAGTACACAACTGCCAAACACACATACCTGTTACCGATAGACCAATAGTCTGCAGAGGATCAGGTTGACTGTATTCTATTTTGGAATTATTGGCTACTGTTTCAACAGAAGTCTCATCAGAACTATTGCCTTCTAGTCCAGGTCTGAAACTTGGCTTGTCAGTTTCACGTATCTGTTGAAGAAATAGGTGCAGAGCTACAATAGCTACATCTACAGAGTTGTTCAAGTTAACAGTAAACCATTTACTAAACAACACTTGTAGTGCAAAGATTTAAGATTAAGAGTTATTCAATTTTAATAAACTTTCTGACGAGGAAAAGTACTATCCCTGTTAGCTTAGTCACTTACCAGCTTTCAAACTTACTTTCATGCTTCTGTTCCAAAGGAGATTATTTAGATAATGAAGAAGACAGTTTAATAAGATTTAGTTATCAAACAGTCTTACGTACCAGTTGTCTTACCATTTTTGGCAAGAAGAATGGTTCTCTTTGTACATTCTGTCCAGCTTTCTCCAATTCATGTGAATCTTCATAACTAGCAGTTGCAGAATCCATTCCTGTGGCAGCTTGGTGAATATGAGGCACGTGGAAATTCTCCTAATGCATTAACATTTACAATTCAGCAACAGTAACAACATTTGATTATTCTTAAACAGTCACTGCCTCCATAATATTGAATTGTGTGAAGCAAAGTACCTCCTTTGACCAGAAGTACACTGTTCACTTTCATGTTATAATTCCGATGTTAATCTGATGTTACAGCTACAATAGTTTCTGCTGACAAATATTACAAGATACTTTAGCTAAGGGTCTTGCAATTAACGTAGTAAATATTATGAAAATACTGTGCAAAAAAAAAACCACACACACCATGCATTTCCTTAAACTTCAGAAAAGCAGTGGTAGATCAGCAAGGTTTTCGCTTGTCTGCTAATTAAGTTTCTTCAAATAATACTCTCATTCCATCTACACAGAACCCTAAGAACTATTTAACATTAACGTAATTCTAAATGCTGAATCAGCAAGTACAGCAACATTCAGTATAATGAAACATGTGAAATAGGGCCACCTCACTGCTCCGTAGTTATTGTAAAGTAATGTGCACACCATTCCTAGATGTGGTCCCTGGAGCAGCCTTTAATTCCCCCAAGAAGGGATTTCTCCTTCTGATGGTACAGACCACCAAAATACTGTCTTAAACATGAGCATGTGCACTTGGAGACTGTAAAGACCTTCTTGTGGCCCCCAATATACTGAAAAAAATTATTCAAAGCCCTTTAGAATATGAAAATTTTCTTAAGTTACTTCAAAAGACCTTTAAATATCACGTCAAGGTAAATGCTATTTACCACTTATACAGACCAAGCGGAAAAATGGAATGAGAGACTTTGGCCTTGGCTACACTTTCAAGTTTCAAGGGCAGCCATACCCTTTGTCCAAGGTGAAAATGAAAAGAATGGGAAACAGGCTTAGCCACTACTAAGACCTTGTAGGGGCTGTTAAATTCAAAACTAAGGTCATAAAGGCAAGCAGTTTATGTGTAATAGGTACAGTGCCAGACGAAGGATGTCACCCCATCTAACATCCCATCAAGCATATTTACCACTAATAGTCAAAGAACAATTAATTGCTAAAATTAGGCTATCCCATCATACCATTCCCTCCAAGACTAAGCTTGATAAGTTTATGAAGCCAGATATGCTTCCACTGCTCCCCTTGGAAAGCTGCTCCAGAACTTTACTCCTCTGATGGTTAGAAACTTTCATCTAATTTCAAGTCTAAACTTCCTGATGGCCAGTTTATAGCCATTTGTTTTTGTGTCCACATTGGTACTAGTCTTAAATAATTCCTCTCCCTCCCTAATATCTATCCCTCTGATATATTTAGAGAGAGCAATCATATCTCCCCCTCAGCCCTCTTTTAGTTAGGCTAAACAAGTCAAGCTCTTTGAGTCTCCTTTCATAAGACAGGTTTTCCATTCCTCGGATCATTCTAGTAGCCCTTCTCTGTATCTGTTCCAGTTTGAATTCATCCTCCTTAAACATGGGAGACCAGAAAACACAGTTACTCACCTTTGTAACTGTTGTTCTTCGAGATGTGTTGCTCATATCCATTCCAAGTAGGTGTACGCGCCGCGCGTGCACGTTCGTCGGAGAACTTTTACCCTAG
>NC_133770.1:206963101-207070469 GCF_003597395.2 Chelonoidis abingdonii
ATATTACTGGACTGAAACAGGAACAGTATTGGTACATCAAAGAAAGCAGCAGCTGTCATTGAATTTTAGTTGTAGTACTTGTGAAGTTCTTAATCCCTGTTCCAAACCAAAAAGAGAGAACTTTCCCTTTTAAGCCTGTTTTGTTGTGTGTTCCAAGAAAAGTGCTGATTCAGTCCTGGACCTGAAGACTTGTCACACAAAATACTTTTTTTTACATCAAATTAAACACCAGGAAAAAAGGATTGAACAGATAAAACTTCTTAGATTTTTGTTTTGAGGAAGCTAGACAAAATTTATACTGTGCGTTCACATCAGATATTTAAGAAATATTTAAGCAGTTGTTACACTGCTCTTCATTTCACTTGTATTCCACTTGTTGAACAAGACTAACCTATTCTATCAAAAGCATTTCTGTGTGCTGTCCAGCAAGTACTTAAGACAGTATAAAATGTTTATGGAGGTTCTGCTAATGATATAACTGAACTTGCTGAATGTTATAGATTTTAAAGTGTGCCTGACAGGTGCTTCCAAATGTGGTTTTAACTCTTCTTAGATTGTTTCCTTTCAGCTATTAAAGCATTACATTAGGGGTGGCCAAACCGTAGCTTGCGAGCCACATGTGGCTCTTTTACCATTAAAGTGCAGCTCGCGGAGCCCCCTACGCCCTTCCATTCTTCACCTACCAGACTGGGGGTGGGGCAGAGAAGCTCAGGACCTCTGCCTTGCAGCAGGGTGGTATGTGGTAGGGGCTTCTGCCCAGCGAGGAAGGGGAGTCTTGGGGCTTCATTCCTGTGGGGCACAGCTGCCAGGGCTCGGGGCTTCAGCAGGAGCAGGGCTGAAGCCCCTGGCTCCTGGCAGGTGTGCCCAGGCTCTTGAACTTCTGAAGAAGAGGGAGGGATAGCTCAGTGGTTGGAGCATTGGCCTGCTAAATCCAGGGTTGTGAGTTCAATCCTTGAGGGGGCTGCCAAGGGATCTGGGGCAAAAATCTGTCTGGGGATTGGTCCTGCTTTGAGCAGGGGGTTGGACTAGATGACCTCCTGAGGTCCCTTCCAATCCCAATATTCTATGATTCTGTGTTTGTTGAATGTGACTCAGAGGGCCAGTAAATTTGGCCACCCCTGCATTACATGTTGAGGATATACGGAGGTCCTTAGTGAAAGGAGCTATGCTTATAAAATGTTCTTTGCTTTATTACAGTTGTCACATTTTCAGTCTTTATATGTTCATTATGAACGTTTCCCAAAATCTTACTTTGAATATCTCATTAACAGTCATTCCAAAATAGGAATGCACAGCTTTGCTTTGTAGTTTTCTAAGCCAAACCAGACATGTTCATGAGACTATCAAATATCTTTTTTAAAGCTGCTATGGAAGAATGTAGGAAAATCAGTATTATTCCATATAATTGTTAAAATATTGGAAAATATAATAAATATATTAGGTGTATAAATCTGCCTTTTTCTTGCCCTTAATGTGCTGGTGTTTTAATTTTTCACTGTGAAATATGGACAGTTTATCAATGCATTTTATGTTGAGGAATATTTTTTGTTTTGTTGGAAAAAATAAATAGCAAAGTTCTGCATTTCAAGAAGGATTACTTACTAATCATGGTACAAATTGCCACTAAATTCTGCACCCGTAGCAGTCTAACAATTTGATGCTCTCTACTAATGCATTCCCATGTCTCACTAGAGAAATGAAGCATAAAACTGCTGGTCCGTTGCTGGTGCGTTACATTTTCTGACTGGATGTGATTATGATTAAACTGTTTGAATTCCCCTACTAAACTATAATCCATTACAGTAAGGCCTCTTTGAAATATTTTACTGTAGTAAAATAAGTAGGTTATTAAATTAAACCTTAAAAAAAAGTTTAAGATGTGAGCATTGCTCCTTTTTTTTTTTTTAAGTTTTTTTTTAGCTAGATTTATGTGGAATGCCAGATTGGGGGAATGAAATTTACTTATCAGCATTGAATATTTGAAAATATCTGCTTTTGGAAATAGTTCCATTACTAACTTCTGTTCCAGGGCTGCTGTTCTCCTGCAGTGGAGCCTGACCATTTAAATCAGGGGTCTCAAACGCCCGGCCCACAGGCCATCTGTGGCCCGAGAACCTCCCCAATGTGGCCTGTGGGGCTCCAGCAATTCTGGGGCTGGATCTCTCTCTTGGCCCCACCTGCCACTCCCGGGCGCTCCCCCCCCCCAACGCATCCCCCAGGCGATTTAAAATGGCCCAGGCCCCACCCACCATCGTCAGCACAGCGGAGCTGAGCAACTTCCTGCCTGCTTGGTCCACATGGATGCTGCCCCTCCCTGCAGCCCCGGGGAAGGGCTGTGCCTCTGTGCGCTGCCCCACCCTGAGTGCCCCTGTGGCCAATGGAAGCTGCGGGGACTGTGCCTGGGGGCAGCAGCGCGTGGAGGCCCCCCAGCCTGCGCCGCCTTGGAGCCCCAGGTAAGCACCACAACCCTGACCCCCTCCCATAGCCTGCATCCCCCTCCTCACATACCCCTCCCACCTTCATACTCATTCCCACAGCCTGCATCCCCCTCCCCACATACTCCTTACACCTCCATACTCCCTCCCAGAGCCAGCACCCACTCCCCAATATCCCCTTTCGCCTCCAAACTTCCTCCCAGAGCCTGTACTCCTTCCCAAACACCCACTCCTGCTCCCAAACTCCCTCCCAGAGCCTGCACCTCCACTCCCTGTTCCAGCCCAGAGCCTGCACCCAGCACTCAAACTTCATCTGAGCCAGACCCCTTCCCCCACCCAAACTCCCTCCCAGAGCCAGCACCCCAATCCCCTAACCCAAACTCCCTCCCAGAGCCTTTGGCAGGTGGGGGGTGGAGTTTAGACGGTTGGAGTTTGTGGGGGCAGGTTCTGGGTGGCATGAGTGACATTATTGGCTCACTGGGAGGATTTGAGGACTGGCACTGGCCATAAGGTGAACTGAGTTTGAGACCCCAGATTTAAATAATACCAAAGTAGCCATCAGCTCTTATGTATGACTTTTTTCCCTTAAGATCTTTAAAGTGCTAGGATCTCCACTGTCTCTGGTATAAATAATAATTAATGTAAAGAAAGAAAAGGTATACTTGGCACTTGGGAGCATTCAAGCCAATTTCTCATTACTAGGAAAAACTGAGAAGGTCAGGGACTGTATAATAGTAGGCATTGTATAAACAATAGGGCCCTGATCTCAGTTGAGGTCCCAAGGGGCTACCAAATTACTACTACTACTAAGAACAACTAGATTTTCCCACATGGGATCTCTGTGTCTTCATCAAGTAAGCAGTCCGAGTGGTTTGATCAGAGCTCAGTTAAGTTCTGAGTTAAATAGATCCTCATAGCTATGGCCAGTCATCCCTGGAAGCAGTGAGGTGGTGCAAGTCATTACCACTTGTGGAAGGAGTGAGGTATCTTTTCTTAAGTTCCTTTCTTAAAAAACAAAACAAAAGGAGGATAAGAGTGCATACATATACCGAACATTTTTATACATACCTAAAAAAATATTTTGAGCAGAAACACTTTTAGGGAAAAAAATTCAAAATGGTCCAACTTTGTTTTTAAATTATTTTGTTTTTGCCTGTCAAATTTTAACATAAAAAAATGTAGCATGACATATTTTGCTATTAGGCGCTGTATGTTGACTTGCAGAGCAGTGATGCAATGTGGAGGGTCACTGCCCTCTTTAATTTGGATGATCCTATAATAACAATCTTAAATCAGCGGTTGTAGAGTGGACAATTTACCACTCGTTGCTCAGGGATGTTTGTGTTCTTACACTTGCCTACTAGTTCATCGAAGTGATGTTAATAATAATGTTGCTTCTTTTCCTTGTAGATTATTGAATCACTGGGGATTATTATCTATAAAGCTCTGGACTATGGCTTGAAGGAGAATGAAGAGCGAGAACTAAGTCCTCCCTTGGAGCAGCTTATCGATCACATGACCAATACCGTGGAGGTAGATGGGAGTAAAGATGAAGGCTATGAGGCTCTGGATGAAGGCGTGGAGGAAGATGAAGATGAAAAAGAGGAAGTTGAGGTCATTCAGTCCTATAAAGATGTCATGAAGGTACAGTAATGGCCAATTTACATGGCACTTTGCTGTTAAAAACTCTTTTCACAACCACAAAATTTTATCAAGTGAACTTTTATGTTGGCATACAGCCACTGCAATTATAAAATTGCTTGTGTGTGTGCGCACTTGGCTCCTTGTGTTGACAGTGTGCCTGCTCACCAGAAGTACTTGTATCAATTGCATTGTCAGTATGGGGCATTGTGCGACGGCTCCTGAAAGCCAGTAACAGTCAATGTAAGCAACGCAGTGTCTGTACTAACACTGCATCAACCTAATTATATTAGCTGTGATTCTACACTGCTTGGAGAGTTGGTGTTACTAAATAGGCATAGAGAGGCACTTATATCAGCAGGAGCCAAATTTAAGTCACTTCCACAGCCAGGTCAATGCAAGGCAGCTTACATTGACCTAACCTTATAGTATAGACCAGGCCTGTGGCAACAAGTCTGTGTTTTGTGCTATCTTCAAACATGATACTGCCAGTGTGGTAGTTCAGTTTCCTTAGGTAATACTTGTTTGCAAATGTAATACACTCATAGTATTTCATCTCTGACAGTAAACAATAGAAAGGGAATGATCAGCTAGCATTCCTGATACTTGATATTGGGACAGTCTAATTAGTCTGTTCTGATTTTGTCCTCAAACTGGATGTTAAATCTTTTAGCTGACATCTACTTAATTCTTTCATAAGCACCTTGAAATGAGAGAGGTTGTTTCAGTGACATGTGCCAGCTCATTACTCCAATGTTCCTGTAGTTATGTTCCTCTTCCCCCCACTCCCTTCTTTACTGAAGGGAATGCCTGTTCTTAAGAGTAGTTCTTTTGTACATAGTGACTCAGGGTTTCACTCTAAGGTTTGTGATGGCAGTTTTTAACCTGACTAGTGACTTTTGGAAGTAACAACTTATGAATTTTAAGTACAGTGCAATTTCTAATGTCAACATTGCTGCTCTTGGCAATCATTTCAAAGTGATTAATTCTCTATTTTCCAGTGAGGAGCCTTTGACAGAGCTCTTAGAATTGTATATGATCTCTTTTATAGTCGTGAAGAGGATAGAAGTAAACACAGACACTAGATTTTCACATTGTTTTTATTTTCAGTAGTGCAGTCTTCATAATACTATAATCTATTTCCTACATTGATATTGAAGAGGCATTTAGTATAGACTAGAGAGTGGCACTTCATTGCTCGTGTAGGTCGCACATTGTTTGTTGTTCACTTTAAGTGCAAATGGATTTTCAGGTTTAAGCACCATCTCAGGCAAAATCTTGGCTTGGATGCCCCTAGAATGGGAATGTAGCTGTGGAAGTGGACGCTGGAAGAGTTGTAGTAGTAATGAATTTCCCATTAGAACAGAATGGACAAAGTTTGTTTCAGCTAACAGACTCCACAGAAAAGTATACACTCAGAAGCCCATTGAAAGTGGCCTCTTCTGGTCTTCTGCAAAGATACTGGGGAGGGAGAGCAATGCTGCAGGGAGATTTGGATGGGAGTAAAATTTGCTTGGGGATGGTAACAGGAAAAACATTTTTCCCAGGGTAAACACACGTGTCAGATGTGGCAGAAAAGTATTTTTTTCAGTTGTGAAATATGTGCAGGCTACACCTTCCTTTATCCAGTGACTACCACACAACAGCATGTGATCTTGTGACCGTGAGACTCAATTATTGTAGTTCCCTGTGAGCATCTCTTACAATAAAGTTTTCTCCTTTGCTTGCAGCTTGTAGAGAATGCTAACACAGGTTTATTTGCTGAGTTGAGCAACTATTATGTCTTGCCCACCCTTCAATTTTTATTGTCTGCCTGTAAAGTGGGAGATTGACTTTACATTGTCCCTATTGATTTTTAAAGTCCTTAACCGTATAGTCCTTGGTTATATACTAGGGGTCACACATTTTGTAGCTTCCATAGGTCAAGCTCATTACGTATACTGTATTCCTCTGTTCTCCCCAACATGCTCCCTGTGTGCCACATTCCCATCTCCATCTGTTTCAGGGACTCCCTGCAACTCTCCCCACCCCCCACCACATGCCTGGAGCTCTGTGTGTCCCCTGTTTTCCCCATGGCAGGGGTTCTGCATGCCATCCCATTCCGACCTCTACCATCTGCCATGAGCTCTGTGTCCCCCATGGTCTCCTCCCTCCATACCGTTTTCCTCACTATTGTTTCCCCATGCTAGGGGCTATGTGCGGCCCCTTTCTTGCCTCCCAACATATCAGTCTCCTGTATTTTTCCCCATGCCAGAAACTCTATATGCACCCTTATTCTTCCCCATCTGGGAGTCCCTCAATTTCCGACTGCCACAACACCCATCTCCGATGCTGGAGTCCCCCATTTGCCCCTAGCCCCACGGATTCGTGCACCCATTACTGCCATCCCCAAAACCATTATTTTATGTCTTCTTTCTCTCTGGGAGATGAGTCACTTTGGGTGTCAGTATATTGAATTCTATTGGGAGGATGGACAGAAATGATATGTGGTATTGTTATGATGGAAGTAACAGCCCCCCCCCCCTTCCCCAGCACACACCCCTCCCCAAAGATTTAATCATGGCATTTCCCGTGACTTTTACTAAAAGTTCCTGTGACTAAATCGTAGCCTTACTCATGTTGCATGAGTTATGTCCAGTAAAAAAAACAGTGAAGACAAGACCTTTTAGCAGAGGTATAGTGCCTACCTCACAGTAAAACTGAAGTGTCTTGTCTTTACTGTGTCTTTACCTTGAGATAGCTCACACTGTTGGTTATCCGGCGATAAAAAATGCACCTTTTATTAACAATGAAGACAAGTCCTTAGAGAATCTAAAATTAGGGTTGCAGACTCCAAGGATACTCAGGAATTTACTTCTCTGGGCAGTTTGAAATAAAACTTTGTTTAGGACCAAGAATAAGGGCATGGCGTTAGTTGAACCCCAATGTCTGCTGGTCCCTAGTGACCTTGCTTTAGCTGGCAAGTATCTATTCACAGAGCTGGGAAAAGGACAAACGGAGTACAGCTCTGACAAAGAACCACTTTATGAGAAAGATGGTGTTTTAAAAGAATATGGAGAAACTTCCATACAGCTGCTCTGTATTCTTTAGTAGCCATTTGGCTATATCAGGGGTTCTCAAGCATCTTGACACAACAACACCCTTCTGACAACAAACATTACTACATGACCACAGGAGGGAGGCTGAAGCCTGTGCCCACCCAAGCCCTGCCACCCTGGGCTGGGGATGGAGGGAGGGACGCAAAGCAGAAGCCCAAGCGCTTCAGCCCTGGGCTGCGTAAGGAGTCCAAAGCTGAAGCCCCAAAGGCTTCGGCCGTGGGTGGTGTGGCTTGGGCTTCAGCCCTGAGCCCCAGCAAGTGTAATGCCAGCCCTGGTAACCCCATTAAAACGAGTCATGACCCACTTTGGGATCCTGACCCACAGTTTGAGAACCACTGGGCTATATTCTCTCTTGAGTCCAGTAATGTCCTCTTTCACACACCAAACTGCTGTACAGATTATCTCTCCAGCATTTAAAGGTCCACTTGCAAAGGAGATTTTGTTTGCCCCGCAGATTACTAATGAGTTTTGATACATTTCAGGCACAATGGCACTAGGACAAATGGGAAGAGGGGATGACAGCAGTGGGAACTGCATGTCTTATGGGATTGCTTACTGTGTAGTAGAGTTTTTCCCTTCTAAATTACTAGTTCAGACTTGACTGAGGTGGCTGTTGGCCAGAAATAATTAGCATCTAACAGCTGCTTCATGAATTCTGTGCTGATGAGCTGTGCCCGTTTCCTAAGGACAGATTGTCATTTCACAAAAACAGCTGTTTGCACCCTCACTGACCACCTCATCAGTGAAGCACACGACTCAAAAGAGCATGGACTAAGAACTACTTCCTCATCCTTCGCAGTGGCCTTCCCTATATCACTGTTGAGGCACAGTGAGGAGAGTGGCACTGCTGCTTCCTACCTGTTATGGACAAATGCAGGCCTTAATTTTTCAGTTCTGACAAGCAGGCTCAATTCATGATCAGTAAGCTCACTTTAAAAATGTCAGTATGGCAATTTCCTGATTTGTGTGAAAGTTGATATTTTCTTTTGGGACTTATACATCATTCACAGTATTGTGTGATCTCAGGGATGCTGTGTGAAAGGTTGTAAACAAGACAATTGTTGATACTTTGTCTTTTTGTTGTATGAATGGTGACTTGTATATCTTTGTTCATAAGAAAACATTAGCCAGAACAAATTGTGGCTGCTTTCAAACACCATACATCAGAGATTTTAATTGCTGTTTTTTAAAGAGACAATCCTTAGAGTAAGTTTAGATTCGAGATTAGATGGCTCATAAATTTTAATAGTTTTAACTTCTTTGAACGGATGTTAATGATTGAAAATTTACAATGGGGATACTGACCTGCATGCTTTTTGTTTTCCAGCAGTCTGAAAGCAGTACAGATTTATAGCCAGGAATCTGAAAGCAGTATAGTATAGCCATTCAGGGATTGTGTTGATTTATAGATAAAAGGAAGAGTGTCTTGCATCTCAGTTTCCATGCTAATTAAGTGCCATAACTACAGATGGATGAGGAAGTAGTATTTGGATCCAGTTTAGGCTACATTTTGTATTTGAGGCTGAATCGGAAGATAGGTTTTTATGGTTCCAAAACTTTAGAAACTGTTGCAAGGCTTCACTCAGAATGGGCCAGTTAATATCATGAGCTTTTCACCAATTTGAATGCCAGGTTGGGGTGTAATTCTTCAAAGATGTTTGAGATTTGGAAGCGCTTCTTTGCATAACATCCCTATTGGTGCTCCATTTCAGGAGTGCATATGTGCCCTTGTGCCTTCAACTGGAGATTTTTGGCAGTAGTGCCTGTTCGGTCCTTACATGAGCCCTAACTATTCTTGTGCCCCATACCGAGAGTGTACAGAGCTGTGATCGACAAACTGCCCTCAGTGCCTTCTCAACTGCCATCAGCCTGAGACCAGTGGTGCCTGCTTATTTAGCTAGTTACCCAGTTTCTTCTTATAGTTCAGTTAATTGTCAGTTACTAGCTCTAGCAGACTAGTTTAACAGTTTCTTTAATAGTTTTATTTTTGCTGTTAGTTTTATTCAGGTTTTTTTCCTGGGGAACTTTCCTTTCCAAAGGAGTTCTTTTCCTTGGTCTATGATTAAATCTCCAGGATTCAAGCACTGCCAGATTTGCCATGAGTCCTTCCCTCTTAGTGACGGAGTCAGGCACTGCCTACTGGTAGACATGCCTAGTGGTCCGACTGGAGGTCAAAGCCTGACAAAGGGTTGGGACTGGGCCAAGGGCAGTGCTGAAACCATAGCTGGGGACAGGCTGGGGTCAGAACCAAATTCAGAGACCGTAGACAAGCCAGAAACAGTACCGTAGCCAGAATTCAGGAGCAAGCCAGGGCCCAGAGATGGTCATCAGAGTCTATAGGCGAGTCAGAATCAGTACTGTAACCGAGGTCCAGGTGCAAGCCCAGGGGGTCAAAGCCAGGTGGTCAGAGTCCAGGGACAAGTAAGTATAGTAGCCAGGGTCCAGATACATACCAAATGTCGAAGCCGGGTAGTTGAGTCCAAGGATTCAGGGAGGGTCAGGAGGTGGAGGCAAGACTGGAACAGGTAAGTAACAGGACTGGCATAAGGTCAGAATAGGGCAAGGACAAAACTGGAACAGAGGTCAGCCAGGCTGGCATGGGAACAGGATCAAGAGCAGGCTTGGAGTCTCAAGAGTCAGATACAAGGCAAGGCAGCAGGCAGGTTCGTGTCTGGGTAGTGCTGTTGCACCTACTGATCTGCAGCTCTGGCAGGGCTGGATAAATACCTGAGCCTGAAGGGTAGTCTGACCCAGGCTCAGCTCAGGAATGGATTGCTGCTGCATGCCTGAGGGCTGAGTCACGGCAGGCTCCCTTGGAGTCAGTGCAGTTGGGTTGTTGCTGCATGCTTGAGTGATGACTCACATGTTCTCTGTTGGAGAGGCACCTCTTGAGACTCTGGGGTGGGAGGCCTGCCCATTATGTAAGCCCCCTCCTCCCCAGCTTAAGAGGAGTAGGAGATCCACTGGACCCAGGCATCAACTAATCACGAGGGGACAAGAAATAGTGAAAAATAGGATCGGGAGTGCAGGTCACAGGGATAAATCAGGGATTCAGTAGGGGACACTGAGCAGAGAACCTGGGACAGTGCCCATTGCTCCTTGAAGGCATCCGTGGAGGCAGTGACACAGCCCAGAGGAACTCCGTCTGCAGGTATGACTTCAGGAGGGATCAGAAATAGGCCCTACAGTCGCAAAGCAACTTCCCATCGAGCTTCCTCTTCCTGGTATAGTGGATGGCCACCTTGAAGAGGTGGTCTCGCAGCTTAGAGGGGCCATGGACTGGGTGTACATAAATCAGGAGGTGTGGAGAAAAATGCAGCCAGAACCTCAGGAGGAGGTTCTGGAGGATCTGGAAGAGGGACTGCAATCTGACACACCCTTTATATGGGCACCAGGGTCTCCGTCTCTCCACAGAAGGGTAAAGTGTTAGGAGAGGTGGTGAACCACACCAGGTACATGCCTGTGCTCACAGCACCGTGAAGGAGCCACCAGCTAATATCCCCGGGGGGCAATGGGACCAGAGTGGAATATGGAAAAAGTCCTTCTCTAAGAGGAGCTCCAGATTTGCTTAGAAAGAAGCTGCCGCTTAATGATCTGCCATACCGGAGAACTTGCACCACATGAAGGGTACCACTGAGGCTTCAAGGGGTCTAGATACAAATGTATCTAGATGTACTTGAGACTGTAAACTCAGTGGTACCCATTGTTCAGGTCTAAAGCATAGCTTGGTGCTCTCTGAGCACAATCAATGTTTTAGGGACTTCAAAGACTTTGCACTAAGAGAGACTGTACGGACTGTGACCTACTTTCTCTTTGATGCCCTTGGTACCCAGACCCATCAGTTATATTGTGACAGGTAAGAATTCTTTCCTGGGTGCTGGCTGGTGAGGCTTGCCCACATACTTAGGGTTTAGCTGACTGCCATATTTGGGGTCGGGAAGGAATTTTCCTTCAGGGCAGATTGGCAGAGGTCCTGGAGGTTTTTCGCTTTCCTCTGCAGCGTGGGGCACAGGTCACTTGCTGAAGGATTCTCTGCTCCTTGAGGTCTTTAAACCACGATTTGAGACGAGCAGTAACTCAGACATAGGTTAGGGGGTTGTTACAGGAGTGGGTGGGTGAGATTCTGTGGCCTGTGTTGTGCAGGAGATCAGACTAGATGATCATAATGGTCCCTTCTGACCTTAAAGTCTATGAGTCTATAACTGGAGTACCACTGTGCCCTCTGGCCCACCAGCCTATGCTCCCTCTTACACTGTCCTGCTATAACAAACTGCAGACCTGCTCTTGGTCCTACACTCCCACCAGCATTCACAAAGGTAGGGACACAACCTGCTGAAATTACATGCAGGCTGTCTGACCAGCTACTGCATGAACCAACAATAGAGAGGTTACAGCCAAAATAACCATCAGCTTCCCGGTGGGTGCACCCCTTCTGGAGTATAAACCCAAAATTATACCGTCTTGCACTGCAAAGAGAATTGTACAGCGTAAGCTCATAGAGTTCATGCCTCCCTCAATGTGCAGAGGAAATACAACAAGCCTGTGGTTAAACCAAGCTGAGATTTTTCCTCGAACACTTCATTTAAAGGCACGCTGGGTTGAAAACATAAAACAGGTTTATTAACTACAAAAGATAGATTTTAAGTGATTATAAGTGATAGCAAACAGATCAAAACAGATTACCTAGTAAATAAACAGAAACACAAACTAAGCTTAACATACTAGATAGATTGGATATGAGTTAGCCAGTTCTCACCCTGAGAGATGGTACAAGCTGGAATTCCCAGGTCTTTCATACACAGGCTAGAAATCCAAGGTTCCAGTACTTCCCCAGTTCGGTCTTTGTACTTTCAGGTGTTTTCCAGGAGTCTTCTTGTGTTTGGAGTGAAGAACAACCTATGATGTCACTCCTTGCCCTATATAGCTTTAGCTATATGGTGGGAACCCTTTGTCCCAAACTCAAGTTTGTGGAAAAACACTGACATCCCAAGATGGAGTCCAGAATCATGTGGCCTGGTCACATGCACTTGTGTATCTTGCAGAGTCGTAACAGCCATTACTTACAGGCTGTCTGGAACATTCACAGGAAGGTTAAGTTCTTCCAAGGTTCATTGTCTTTGTTGATGGCCCATCAGCTCTGGCTCCTTCATTGTTGTACCAGAAAGGCTAGTTGTGGGTGTCACCGAGAGTAAGCACAGTTGAAATACAGATAACATAGTCAATATTCCTAACTTTAGATACAAAAATGATACTGTGACACTACACCCCATATTCTTCACAGTGATATTATTATGATGTGATTATGACATAAGAAAATAACATTACGTATTTTATGCAAGATAAGTCATGTGAAGTGTCATTGGAAAAGTTATGATTTGCTGAATATGATTAACCTGTTTGTATGTATGTATCATTTTGTATCTGAAGTTATGAATACTAACTATATCTGTATTTCAAATGTAGTTACACCTGGGTAACACCCACTAGACAAGATGCTTCCAGTTTAGATAGTTGGTGGGGAAGGGCCTATTCAGGGCAATGGGCCATTAGGAAAAACAGTAGGCCTTAGGAGAAGCTTATCTCCCACCTGGTGGTGAGCCTTCCTGAGAACACTCCAAACAGCCTGTGAGTAATGGCTGCTATAACTCTACAAGGACATGTGATCAGACCACATGATGCTGGACTCCATCTTGTCAGTATTTTTCCAGAGATTGGTCTGGAAACCACGCTTTGAAACAAAGGGTTCCCACCATATGCAAAAGCTGTATAAGGGAGGCAGTGACATCATCTAATGTTCTTCACTCTCTCCAGAAGAAGACTCTTGGAAACACTTAAGGAACAAAGACTGAACTGGGAGAAGTGATGATCCCAGGCTAAAGGGATTTCTAGCCTGTGTATGAAAACCTGGGAAACCCAAGTTGCAAAGCAAAGGCAGCTTATGCCTAAAGAGTCTGCCAGCCTGTTTCACTCAGGGTGAGAATTTGCTGATTCATATCCAACCTATCTAGTATTAAGCTCAATTTGCGGTTTTTGTTTATTTACTAGGTGATCTATTTGCTATCATTTACATATCTTTTTGTAGCTAATAAACTTATTTTATGTTTTAATCCAAACCAGTGTGCGTTTGACTAAGATGTCTGGGGAAAATCTCACCTTGATTACCACAAGTGTGCATGGTCCTCTTCACACTGAGGGAGAGGCGGACTGGGTGTTAAACCCATATTCTGGCCAGATTTGACCAGGGCAGGATGGTATTGCTCTGGGGTTCTAGGCTGGGAAGCTGGTGGTTAAAGAGCCTGCGTGTAACTGCAGCTGGCAGTGTCTCTACCTGTGTGAATGCTGGTGAAAGTGCAGGCTGGAGGAGTTTCCAGCTTGTCACAGCAGTACAGTGTGAAAGGGAGCCCAGGCTGGTGGGTCAGGAGCTCAGTGGTACCCCAGTTCCAGGTGATATCCTGGGGGGAACCAGTCACGGATACATGCATACAAATAGGATAATCATATTCAGCAAATTATAACTTTTCCAATGACACTTCACATGATCCATCTTGTACAAAATGCATCATAATTATGCCATAATCATATCATCATCTCATTATGAAGACTATGGGGTGCAGTGTCACACACATAATGCCACGTATGTGTGTAATTATATCAGTAAAATAATCACACCCTTAACGGATATCATTATACTGTATAGCTTTTCTAGCGCAGACCAGACCTAAAATAATTCAGATCTAATCTGAGGTATTCCAGGAGTGATCCAACAATAACAGGAAACACCAGTTTAATATTCTGATAATTTTAATATAAATAAGATATTTTTTTTTAACTTCAAAACTTTCATGCTTCCTTTATACATCAGGAAAAAGCAGTATATTAGCAGTAAAAAGTGTGTGCGTGTGTGATATTTATCCTGAGTTACAAAGGAACCCACATCCTCCACTATGGAAGCCACTATGCATTAGTCTGGTGGTTGATCACACAGAATACAAGGTAATTTTGCTGTTTGGTCAAATAATTACTATTGAAATTTATTAGGGCTGTCAATTAATTGCACTTTAACCAATTAATGCAAAACAAATTAACTAGATTTTAAAAAGTCATGATTAATTGCAGTTTTAATCACACTGCTAAACAATAATAGAATACCAACTTAAATTTATTATGAATATTTTTTGATTTGTTCTGTATTTTCAAATATATTGATTTCAATTACAACACAGAATAAAAAGTGTACAGTGCTCACTTTATAGTATTTTTTATTTCAAATATTTCCACTGTAAAAAAGACAGTCAAAAGAAATAGTATTTTTAAATTCATCTCATACAAATACTATAGTGCAATCTCTTTATCGTGAAAGTGCAACTTGCAAATATAGAATTATTTTTTTACGCTCAAAAACAGAACCTACAAGCCCAGAGTCCTACTTCTTGTTCAGCCAATTGCTCAGACAAACAAGTTTTTTTTTACATTTACAGGAGATAATGCTGCCCGTTTCTTATTTAAAGTGTCACCTGAAAATGAGAACAGGCATTCGCATGGCACTGTTGTAGCTGGCATTGCAAGGTTTTTATGTGCCAGATATGCTAAATATTCATATGCTCCTTAATCCTTCGACCACCATTCTAGAGGACATGCTTCTGTGCTGAACTTAAATTGGTATTTTATTATTGTTTAACTGTGATTAATCACAACTATTTTTCTTAATCTTGTGATTAATTGTGATAATATTACGACTGTCAAATTATTTAAAAAAATAAATTTATGGCTGTGACTCATGACTGTGGAAACCAGAGGTGAAGATTGGTCAGTGTTGTAATAAGAGGCACCCTCCAGACATTTTTTCAGTGGTCTGCACCATCAATCCCTTGGGGGCCATCCCCTCTGCAGCCACAGGCCCCAGAGTCTCACCATCAAATGCTCAGCCCTCACCTTCCCGCCCAGCCTGCCCAGGTGCAATGTCACTCCCCAGCCTTGAGAGAGGGCATAGCTGCTGGAGGTGTGGGCAGGCCCTGAAGGGGGAGCCCCGGTGCAGGGGCTGGCCCCAGAGCATTGGCAGGGAGGGCCAGCGCTGGCCACCTGATTGCCTAATGTGCCCACTCAGATTTGGCCCCACAGCTTCTCCATTGCGATGAGAGGGGGGCCAAAACTGAGTGGAGGAGATTGCAAACAACCACAGCCCCTCTGTCATGGTGTAGGGGTGATGGGGCCAAACCTGAGTGGGCTCTGGAGCAGCCAGCATTGCTCCGTCTCATCATTGCCAGCAGTATATGGCAGCAAATGTAGTGTGCTATGGGGGCCACTGGCTATAGTGACCCATAACAGAGTAAAAGAAGACCAAAGCTGGTCCTAATTACTAAAGTGAACCATATAGCCTCTGCCTGTAGGTTAACTTTCATTGGCACTGAGCCAGACAAAGCAAACTAATCTGTCCAAAGCTGAACTGATCTGCCTGTGAGTATGTCTGTTCATTCCACAAACGCCTCCACTGTCCAGACATTGAAACTGATAAGTGCAGAGCATGGCATGTTGCATTTTTTCAGTTTCACTACCAGCATAGTGATGGCAGTAGATCCACTCTGACAAATTGGACAGGACAGTAACTGATCTCGTCTCAGGATTTGGCTGAGAATCAGCATGTCTGTCCACAGTTTTCATCTCTGTAGGCTTGGATATCCTAGATACTTATGGTATTATAACTAGTATTTTAGCTTTACTGACTTAAGAGCCTCTTTTGAAAAATTCACAGAAATGTGGCATATTAACTCTGATTCAGCTCTCTGCTGCTGACTATTACTATGACTTCAGTATAGAGACAAGGTGTGTGAGTTAATATATTTTATTGGACCACCTTCTGTTGGTGAGAGAGAAGCTTTCCAGCGATACGCAGCTCTTCTTCATGTCTGGGAAAGAGACTTTCAGTGTCACAGCAAAATGCAAAGTGAAACAGCAAGCTCCCCACAGACTAGGACACACCAACTCAAAGCAGCACCATACCTGGCCAGAACATCAGATGTAAAACCTGCAGACATAGCACCACTGCTGCAATGATCAACACCACACACAATACACCTTTCAAGGCCCATGGATCCTACTCATGCCTATCATATTACATGATGTACCTCATCGAGTACACTGAATACCCCAATAACAACTATGTGGATGAAACCAGATCATCACTATTCTCTTGAATTAACTCAAAGGAAAATTATCAAAGACAAAAACACCCTATCAGCTGTGGGTGAACACTTTTCACAAAGCAATCATTCTGTATTTGACCTATCAGTCCTCATCTTCAGAAGAAACCTGCACAACACTTTCAAAAAACAAGCCTAGGAGCTTAAATTCTTTACTCTGCAAGAGACTAAAAATCATGGACTGAATAGAGACACTGGATTAATGACTTATTACAACAGTTTGTAACCCACTAATAACCTCCTCTTTCCACTCCACCTTGAATGGTCCCTTATAATATATGCTCACTACTTATCCTAAACAATCTGTTCCACTTTGCATTTTGCTGTGATGCTGGGAGTTCCTTTTCCAGACCGAAGAAGAGCTGTGTGTGGCTGGAAAGCATGTGTGTCTCACCAACAGAAGTTGGTCCAATAAAAGACATTACCTCACCCACCTTATCTCTCTAATATCCTGGGATCAACAATGCTGCAACTACACTGCATACATGACTTCTGTTGGGTATTCTTTGAAGCACATGTAACATCTCAAAGGGAATGTACCAGGTATCTTGCACCAGGGGTTCTCAACCCTTTTCTTTCTGAGACCCTCCTCCCCACTCAATATGCTATAAAAATTCCATGGCCCATCTGTGCCACAGCGGCTGTATTTCTGCATAGTAAAGCCAGGGCCAGCATTAGGAGATAGCAAGCAGAGCCACTGCCTCGGGCCCCACACCAGAGGGGGTCCTGTGAAGCTGTTGCTCAGGCTTCAGCTTCAGCCCCAGGCAGTGGGACTTCAACTTTCTGCTTTGGACTCCAGCAAGTCTAATGCTGGCTCTGTTGGGCGGACCCCCTGAAACTTGCTCGCCGCTCCCCAGGGGCCCCTGGACCCCTAGTTGAGAACCACTGTCTTACACAATACCGCTTGTGGAGTTTGCATTAGATACCTGGCATGGTATGCAATAGGCAAAACAGTTAAAAGTGACATACAAATTCTTTTACAGAGCTCTCTCTACTGTAGCATGATGTGCTGAATGCTCCCAGTAGCCAGCATGAAAGATAGTATTCAGTATGCTAAACAACTTTTCTTAAGTTTTAAACTGTATTGGTTTTATTATAAATTACGGAATCTGACTCCTGTAAGAATAGTGACTATCATACAGCATTAATCATAGGTCACAAACAACTCTCCCTTTCAGCAGAGAAGCCAAGGA
This sequence comes from Chelonoidis abingdonii, assembly GCF_003597395.2. Lineage (NCBI taxonomy): Eukaryota > Metazoa > Chordata > Testudines > Testudinidae > Chelonoidis > Chelonoidis abingdonii. Next base: position 206,980,666 of record NC_133770.1, read on the forward strand.
CAAAATGGTCATGGAAGCGGAATTGCTTTCCGATCCCTAGACATTACCCCTGGTCTGGACTGAGGTATCTGGAATGGAGAGTGTTTAGCAGCTTGGGATTGCTGTTTATTGTACTGTGCCAGCTTTGTGATTAAAGAGGATTTCAGCTGTTAACATTGCCAATCTGGAACCCTTTTGGAATGTTGTAATCACTTTATCAAAGAAAAATCATGCATGTCATATTAGACACTGAAAGAATATAGGTGCTGAAAAAACTATTTTATTTTTTTATAGAAGGATACTTTTTCTCTAAAAACAGCAGCTGGCAAAGTCAGGAATGTGAAACAAAACAAGTGTCCCTTTAATTAAACAATTGTGATCTTCCTCTTCTTTAGTTATTCAAAATAGAGCTTTGGGCTTGAGGCAAGTTAGTTCTTCTTCGAGTGATTGCTCATATCCATTCCAGTTAGGTGTGCGCGCTCGTCGGAAGATTTTTACCCTAGCAACTCCGGTGGGTCAGCAGGTCGCCCCCTGGAGTGGTGCCGCCATGGTGCTGGATATGTACCCCTGCCGATCCGACCGCTCCTCAGTTCCTTCTTACCGCCCGTGTCGGTCGTTGGAACAGTGGAGCGTGGCTTAGCTGTCCTCCACTTCCCTAGCTTCTCTTTGTTCATTTGATCTCTTGTTGTATATAGTTATCATTAGTCTATAGAGTAATTAGTTTTATAGTTGTTAGTTAGTTAGTTGTTGTATATAGTTTAGCGGGGCTTGGGCTTTAGCCCTTCCCCGCACCCGGTGTCCGGGCACATGCCCAGCTCACCGGGATTTAAACCGTGCTCGGCCTGTAAAAAGCTGATGCCCACGAGCGATCCCCATGATTCTTGCCTAAAGTGCCTTGGGGAATCGCACATCTCTGACAAGTGCCGCATTTGTAAGGCCTTTAAGCCGCGGACTAAAAAGGAGAGGGACTTTCGCTTAAAGGGTTGACCCAGCCTCAGGACCCCGAGCTCCCCGGGGAGACAGATACAGTCCACCAGGCGAAGCCCTCATCAGACCCGCTCATACCTGGTCTCTCCTCTTCATCCTCCCCTGACGAGTCTGTAGCTGGAACCTCATCTGCCAGCCCCCCTCAAATTGACCTCAGGGCCCACCAGGACCTCCTCAGGTGTGTTGCACAGAACATGAACTTGCAAGCAGAGGAGTTCCCAGAGATACAAGACCCAGTGGTGGACATATTGTCATTGGATGCCCCCACTAGAGTGGCCCTTCCATTCATTAAGACCATACAAGCCAATGCCACTACCATCTGGCAGTCTCCGGCTTCTGTTCCGCCCTCTGCGTGAGGGGTAGAGCGCAAACACATGGTGCCCTCCAAGGGTTATGAATATTTGTATGTCCACCCTCCTCCTTGCTCCCTCATCGTCCAGTCGGTTAACGAGAGGGAGCGTCATGGCCAGCAGGCCCCGGCCCCTAAATCAAAGGACGCGAGGCGCATGGACTTGCTCGGCCAAAAAGTCTGCTCTGCGGGTGTCATAAGTAGATAGGTAAGGTAAGGGTTAATTTTCTTTTGCCTGTAAAGGGTGAACAAAGGGAACCAAACACTTGACCAGAGGACCAATCAGAAAACTGGATTGCGCAGCCGGTCCCGCCGCAGACGTTCTAGATCCTGGTCGACCTCCCAGCACCGTGCTGGTTGCAGGTCCCGGTCTCGATCTCGGCACCGATATGATTTCCGGTATCGGTACCGGCACCGAGGAGGTCTCCAGCGACGGGAGCGAGGGACCCATACCAGCCTCGTTTGGCTCCCCCTGGCCGTCCTGCCATGCCCGTCTGTGTCTTCTCAGGTGGATAGTGCATACGCGCCCGGACACCGACGTGCCTGCTGCCTTGTTCCATGAGCCCCCTCCCTCAAGATCATGGACCGCAGCAGTGGGGTTTCTGGACGCCTTGGGCATACCATCAGGCCCAAGGCCCTCAACCAGGTCCCTCGCACTCGAACGCCTCAGAACACAGAGGTACCGGAGGCCACGATTACCCGTCCTCCTCCCCTCCTATGGAGGAAGGGTTGACCCAGCCTCAGGATCCCCGAGCTCCCCGGGGGAGAGACAGACACAGTTCCACCAGGCGGAGCCCTCATCAGACCCGCTCGTGCCTGGTCTCTCCTCTTCATCCTCCCCTGACGAGGCTGTAGCTGGAACCTCATCTCATCTGCCAGCCCCCTCCAATTGACCTCAGGGCCCACCAGGACCACCTCAGGGTGTTGCACAGACCATGAACTTGCAGGTCGAGGAGGTACAAGACCCAGTGGTGGACATATTGTCATCAGATGCCCCACTAGAGTGGCCCTTCCAGTCTAGTCTCGCACCGGCTAACCCAGGGAAGGGGGGGGGAAGCTGGGAGAGGAGAGAGGGAGACCCAGGGTTCTGGGTCTTGGGGGTCCCCCAGGGAAAGGTTGGGGGTGACTCGGGGGTAACTAGGAACCCCAATAGTCCTAGTTGGTGGCAGCAAGAAAGATCCAAGCTGGTAGTGAGCTTGGGGGAGCTTCAGGTAAGCACCCAGATTTTGGACGCTAAAGTCCAGGTTTGGGAAAGGAGGCTTTACCACAGCGGGGGCCCTCCAGCTCCGCATGTCCAATCAGCAGGCCCTTCTTAGCCTCTATAGCTTCAACACCTGGGCGGCAGTGGATAAATTTAAGGAGCTGCTTCTGCAGGACGCACGTCAGGAGTTCTCGGCAATCCTCGATGAAGGCAAAAAGGTCTCAAGAACTTCCCTACAGGCTTCCCTGGATGCCGCGGACTCAGCCGCCAGGACTCTGGCATCTGGCATAACTATGCGCCATATCTCGTGGCTGCAGGTCTCCGGCCTCCCCCCGGAGCTCCAACACACCATTCAGGACCTCCCATTTGAGGGCCAAGGGCTGTTTTCGGATAAAACTGACCCTAGGCTGCAGAGCCTAAAAGACAACAGGGTCATTATGTGCTCATTAGGGATGCACATGCCCGTAACTCAGCGCAGGCCCTTCCGACCCCAACAGCACCGCCCTTACCCTCAACCCCGGCAGATACAAGACTTCACCAGACGGCGAGGCAGAAATGGTCGCCGAAGGCCATCCGGCAACCAAGGGGGCCAGAACCAGAGCTCCTCCAAGCCTTCCTCCGGGCCAAAACCTTCCTTTTGAAGGTGCGCCCGAGGGCGTTGTACCAGTTTCTTTAAAGGATCTATCCCCTCCTTTTTCCAACCGTCTTTCCTTTTTCCTCCCTGCATGGTCCCAGCTAACATCAGATCGCTGGGTCTTACGCATGTTGGAGCTTGGATACCACCTACAATTTATTTCAACCCCCCCCCCTTCCACCCCTCTTCCTTGTCCCTCTTCAGGGACCCCTCTCACGAGCAACTCCTCCTACAGGAGGTGCAAGCGCTCCTCGCCAAAGGAGCCATAGAGGAGGTCCCGGAGCACGAGTGAGTCAAGGGGTTTTATTCCCACTACTTCCTAATCCCCAAGGTGAAGGGAGGTCTCAGACCTATCCTCGATCTGCGGGAACTCAACAGCTACATGATAAAGTTGAAGTTCCGTATGGTATCCCTGGGGACCATTATCCCATCCCTGGATCCTGGAGACTGGTATGCTGCCCTCGACATGCAAGATGCCTACTTCCATATAGCCATCTTCCCACCTCACAGGAGGTTCCTCTGGTTCGTGGTCAACCGACATTTCCAGTTTGCGGTCCTCCTGTTCGGCCTCTCTACAGCCCCAAGAGTATTCACCAAATGTATGGCTGTAGTCGGATACACGTGTTTCCATATCTAGACAACTGGCTTATCCGTGGGACCTCCGAGGCGCGAGTCGTCAGTCACGTCCGCATTGTCAAGAACCTTTTCTTACATCTAAGTTTAATGATCAATGTGGAAAAATTGACTCTAATCCCCACTCAGAGGATAGAGTTTATTGGTGCCACCCTGGACTCCACTCTTGCCAAAGCCTGTCTACCACTGTCACGGTTCCAGACTATGGCGGCCATCATCCGGAGGCTGCAAGCAGCGCCGTTGACCTCAGTGCGCACCTGCCTTGCTCTCTTGGGCCACATGGCGGCCTGCACATTCGTAACGAACTATGCAAGGCTCCGCCTATGGCCCCTCCAGTCCTGGCTCAACTCACAATACCGTCTGGTCAGGGATCTTATGGACATGATCGTTACCATTCCCCCGACCGTCCTAGACTCCTTCCAGTGGTGGCTGGATCCCTCCGTGGTGTGTGGGGGGGCTCCCGTTCCATCCGCCCCAGCCCTCAGCGTCCCTGACAACGGACGCATCCTCCTTGGGTTGGGGGCTCACCTCAGGCACCCACGCACCCAAGGCCTTTGGTCATCTCACGAGCTGGCCCTCCACATCAACATCTGGGAGCTGAGAGTGGTCCGCCTTGCTTGTCAGATGTTCCGTCAGCACTTACAGGGCAGTTGTGTGTCAGTATTCACTGACAACACAACAGCCATGCACTATATAAACAAGCAGGGCGGTACGAGGTCTTCACCCCTGTGTCAAGAGACCTAACGACTCTGGGACTTCTGCATAGTCCATTCTATACACCTCATTGCGTCCTTTCTCCCGGGGGTTTGGAACACACTGGCGGATCGCCTCAGCAGATCCTTCCTTTCCCACGAATGGTCCCTTCGCCCGGACGTTGCTCTTTCGCTCTTCCGGAGGTGGGGGTTTCCCCGGATGGACCTCTTTGCATCTCGCAGGAACAGGAAACGCCAGACGTTCTGCTCCTTTCAAGGCCTCTCACCGGGTTCAGTGGCGGACGCCTTCCTCGTACCATGGACGACACACCTGCTCTATGCCTTTCCACCATGTCCGCTCGTCCACACAGGTCCTACTGAAAGTACGCAGGGACAAAGCCCGCTTGATCATGATAGCTCCAGCGTGGCCTCGGCAGCACTGGTACACCATGTTGCTAGACCTTTCCATAGCCGACCCTGTCCCCCTGCCTCTTCATCTGGACCTGATCACCCAGGACCACGGCAAGCTCCGTCACCCAGACCTTCAGTCGCTCCACCTCACGGCATGGCTCCTGCGTGGCCGACCCAGTCTGAGCTGCGTTGCTCTACCCCAGTGCAACAGGTGCTCCTGGGCAGCAGGAAGCCTTCCACTAGAGCGACATATTTGGCCAAGTGGAAGCGTTTCGCGTGCTGGTGCGAGGGGCGGAACTTCCTTCCCACCGAGGTCTCCATTTCCGATATCTTGGACTACCTCTGGTTCCTCAAACAACAGGGCCTGGCGGTATCATCTCTGAGCATCCATTTGGCGGCCATCTCCACCTTCCACCCAGAGGAGGATGGCCGCTCGGTGTTCTCTCACCCAATGGTGGCTAGATTCCTTAAGGACCTGGAGCGCCTCTACCCCCAAGTACGCCACCCTGTCCCTACATGGGACCTTAACCTGGTTCTTGCCAGGCTCATGTCCCCTCCATTTGAACCGTTAGCAACTTGCTCCCTTCTCTGCCTCTCCTGGAAAACCGCTTTCCTGGTGGCCATCACATCCGCAAGATGGGTCTCGGAGCTTCGGGCCCTCACGGTAGATCCCCCGTATACTGTGTTCCACAGGGATAAGGTGCAGCTGAGACCGCATCCAGCCTTTCTCCTCAAAGTGGTATCGGCCTTCCATGTTAACCAGGAGATCTTCCTACCTGTCTTCTTCCCAAAACCCCATTCATCTCGCAGAGAGCAGCAGCTACACTCCCTAGATGTCCGTAGAGCGCTCACTTTTTATATTGAGCGAACTAAGCCATTCCGCAGAACCCACCAACTCTTTGTCACAGTGGCTGAACATATCAAGGGGCTACCCGTCTCCTTGCAGCGGATTTCCTCCTGGGTAACGTCCTGCATCCGTGCCTGTTACAACTTGGCTCACATCCCTTCGGGCCACGTGTCTGCGCATTCTACCAGGGCTCAGGCCTCATCGGCTGCTTTCCTCGCTCACGTGCCCATTCATGAAATCTGTCTTGCAGCGACCTGTCCTCGGTCCACACCTTTGCTTCCCACTACGCCCTGGTTCAGCAGTCTAGGGATGACGCAGCCTTCGACTCCACCGTGTTACGCTCTGCCACATCTCACTCCGACCCCATCGCGTAGGTAAGGCTTGGGAATCGCCTAACTGGAATGGATATGAGCAATCACTCAAAGAAGAAAAGACGGTTGGTCACCTTTGTAACTGTTGTTCTTTGAGATGTGTTGCTCATATCCATTCCACACCCGCCCTCCTTCCCCACTGTCGGAGTAGCTGGCAAGAAGGAACTGAGGAGCGGTCGGGTCGGCAGGGGTATATATCCAGCGCCATGGCGGCGCCACTCCAGGGGGCGGCCTGCCGACCCACCGGAGTTGCTAGGGTAAAAATCTTCCGGCGAGCGTGCCCACACGGCGCGCACACCTAACTGGAATGGATATGAGCAAGGATATGAGCAACACATCTCGAAGAACAACAGTTACAAAGGTGAGTAACCATACATTTTACCATCTGGTAATAAGGTTTGCTATCACTATTGTAACCGATAATCAACAAGAATAATGAGAACATTGATAAGAAGCTATTTCAAGATTATTTAAAGAACTTCACTGACCCTCCCAAAATAATCATAGATTCATAGAATTATCAGGATGGGTAAGGGACCTCAGGAAGGGACCTCAGGAGGTCATCTAGTCCAACCTCCTGCTCAAAGCAGGACCAATCCCCAGACAGATTTTTGCCCCAGATCCCTAAATAGCCCCCTCAAGGATTGAACTCAACCCTGGGTTTAGCAGGCCAATGCTCAAACCACTGAGGTATCTCTCCCACTCCCACCCCCCAAAAAATGCTTCCCTAAATTTAATTTCGGGAACGAAGGAAAGGAAGAGAAGCCTATGAATTAAAGACTGCTGCAGCTGCTTCTCAAAGCTCATATTGCTTTTTCAAACTTCATAGCAATGGAAGCAAACATTGGGTTGAGAGCGAGCGACTGTGTGTGTTAGTCATATTTTTTTCAATTTTCCCTTGGTTATTGTGTTGGCATGATTTTGTTTTGTTTTCTACATTGCTTAGCTTATAGCAGAATGCCGCATGCTAGGAAGAAGCTGTACATCATTTGCCACAAGGTAAACAGCTCCTTTTAGCAAAAGATTGTTGTGAATTGACAAAAAATGTATGTTGAACAGAGGCTCTGGGAGAAAAATAAATATGATAATTTCATGCAAGACACGTTTCTGATTATCTTAAACCAACATACATGTTCTCTTTAAATTGTGATGCCTCCTTGGACCCAAAAGTTAGAGAATCATATTTATCCTGATAGCTGATCTGCAAACAGGACACCTTTTTATACTCCCAAGTGAAAGAAATCATGGAGTACAGTATTTGGGGGTCGGGGAACAGAGGTAACATTATTACAACATAATTAAATGGCTTTATAATTGGACACAAATGAAACTTTCACATGATAGGGGTGTGACTTTTGCATGTTATTAATGTCACATAAATGCATGTCTCTGATTGTCATCTTGATTTTTATGTGTGAATTTCTTTTAATAGAACAGTAAGATATGAAAGGCAGTTGTGTATGTATGAGAGAGAGAGATTACTGTACTTCTCAGGTAGTTCAGATGGCTTCTTTGACCTTGTGCCTTATTGAACCTTCTGGGATATGCGGACTGAAAGATTACATTTTGTGATACATAAAAAAGTTAATATCTTCCACTTCAGTTATGGACAGTTATGTAAACATGTTTATCCTGTGTACTTCTTAACCCTTCAGTTAACTGGAGAGCAACTGAATGAGCTGGCATCAGTAGATTGAACAGCTCTCTACATATACTAGATTTGGCACAGCTCTTTACATGTGATAGGTATACTAGCTGTTTGGCTCATGGAAGGTTCAGGAGAATGGCAGCATCAGTAAGGTTAATATTCAGGGCCCAGGCCCCAGAAGCAGCTGGGGCTTAATGAGACTCCCAGGAAGCCAGCCTGAAGCATATAAAGGAGAAAATTAGTTGTTAAGGACTTGGAGTGGCTGGAGAAGCCAAGCGACTAACCATGCCAAGGACAGTCAGATTCCCACAGATTTGACACCACATAGGAAAGTCTAAGTTTTTATTTAACATCCAAAGGAGGAACTAGAAATTGTCTCATGGTTTTTAAAGCTTTATTAGGATAGGAAGGGCGTGTAGTGTGTCTTTCTCTCTGTGTCCTGAAGAAAGAAAAACCTCTATTTTTGATTGCTTAAAATTTTCTTAGAAGAGCATAGGATTTTCCTATTCCTCTTTTCTCAAGGAAGAAGGGACTAGAGATTTTGACTTATATTATTTAAAACCTGAAAAAAGATTATTTTGGATTGTTGTTTTCTATTTCCTGACAACAGGCCAGACAAGCATCAGACATTTGATAAATCCCTGTCTCTGGGTTAAATTAAGATACTTGTTTTCCTTGCCCCTGGTACAAAGAAAATTTGGGGCTGGAAAGGGAGCGCTCCAAAGAGAAGTTTTATTTTATTTTCCCTTCTTGGCTTGCCTGGGTTCCTTCAGGTGAATAACTACTCTGCCATAATAAAATATTTGAAGTGCAGCGCTACTCAAAGCCACTATCTACCTAAGACGCTGCTGACAACCGTATTTGATGGTACAGGGTGTTATGTACTGTATCCTATCCATAAGAACAGAAAACAAGTCCATTAGTAAAGAGGCCATATTAAACTCATGTTGATCAAACTTTATACCACACTAAATCTACTCTTCCTTCTTTGTGTGTGTGCATACTACACATATATTCATACATTTCTATCCATGTACTATTAACTATGGTTTGTAATCTGTCCTTTAAATCAGCTTCTGTACCCAATGACTGGAAGTTAGCTAATGTAATGCCAGTATTTAAAAAGGGCTCTAGAGGTGATCCCGGAAATTACAGACCGGTAAGTCTAATTTCAGTACCGGGCAAATTAGTTGAAACAATAGTAAAGAATAAAATTGTCAGACACATAGAAGAACATAACTTGTTAGGCAAAAGACAGCATGGTTTCTGTACAGGGAAATCATGTCTTACTAATCTATTAGAGTTCTTTGAAGGGGTCAGCAAACATGTGGACAAGGGGGATGTTGTACTTTAGATTTCTAAGGAAAGCCTTTGGACAAGGTCCCTCACCAAAGGCTCTTAAAAATAAATTAAGTTGTCATGGGATAATGAGGGAAGGACTTCTTTCATGGACTTAGAAACTGGTTTAAAGACAGGGAACAAAGGATTAGGAAATAAAATAGGTATAATTTCAGAATGAGAGGGTAAACTAGTGGTGTTTCCCCAAGGAACTCGTCCTAGGACCAAATCTATTCAACTTATTCACAACGATTCGGAGAAAGGGGGTAGGTAAACAGTGAGTGGGGCAAAGTTGCAGGTGATAACTAAAACTTTCTCAAGATAGTTAAGGACCAAAGCGACTGTGAAGAACTTTCAAAAAGATCTCAACAAACTTAAGTTGGATTGGGCAACCCAAAAAATGGACAAATGAATTTAATGTGATAAATGTTAAAGTAATGCAACATTGGGAAAAATAACCCCCAACTAGTACATACAGATATTTTGATGGGGGCTTAATAGCACATCTAATCAGGGAAGAGATCTTGGAGTCATCATGGATAGTTCTTCTGAAGACGTCCCGCAGTGTGCAAGTTGGCAGTCAATAAAATGCAAACAGGATATAGGGGAATCATTCAAAAAAAGGGAAGCTTTTTAGGTGACTACTGTGAGCATTGAAGATCAGTAGGACAGGATTGGGGAGATTTATATATTTGCTATACTTTGCTCTATACGGAGCATGGAGAGACACAAGACATAGGTTTGCGCATTTTATTTTATTTTGCTTGGTGACTTACTTTGTTCTGTCTGTTACTACTTGGAACCACTTAAATCCTACTTTCTGTATTTAATAAAATCACTTATTACGTATTAATTAACTCAGAGTATGTATTAATACCTGGGGGAGCAAACAACTGTGCATATCTCTCTATCAGTGTTATAGAAGGTGAACAATTTGAGTTTACCCTGGATAAGCTTTATACAGGGTAAAACGGATTTATTTGGGTTTAGATGGAAGTTGGGCATCTTAGTGTTAAAGACAGGAGCACTTCTGTTAGCTGCTTTCAGGTAAACCTTCAGCTTTGGGGCAAGTAATTCAGACCCTGGGTCTTCATTGGAGGAGATGGGAGTGTCTGGCTCAGCAAGACAGGGTGCTGGGTTCCCGAGCTGGCAGGGAAAGCAGGAGTAGAGGTAGTCTTAGCACATCAGGTGACAGCTCCCAAAGGGGTTTCTGTGATTCAACCCATCACACCCAGTATGACCATTCTTATGTTCTTACTTATGTGAGTGTAGTTAAAATATTCCAGCCTAGACATCTCCATGTAACATTTTGTTCTCAAATGGGGTAGGTATAAAAATATGGCAACGGTGGATAGAAATTCAACTTAAGAAAATTGTTGCCCTACTGTTTCCTTTTTATGGTAGTGTGCAGTATAAACAAGTAAATGCAAGAACTGTGAAGATGAGGAAAGTGTTAGCATGATTTATTGTGTCTTTTCATGTCTGGACTGTGGAATTATGTCATAGTGGAAAGGTTTTTAATTGCTCGAAGTAAGAAAAGAGTTTTCCAAATACTAGAAGTGTAAAAACAAATACTCAGTGAGGTAAATCTCCTCTTACATTTGTTTTTATTTTGTTTTAAATCACTGTATAACAAGATGGGAATTAGTACACCTTAACTTGATGGAAAAATCCAAAACCAGGTTGGCTAATGCCCTTTAGTGGAATTCTAAAGCTTCTTTGAACATGACAAGTGTTTAACTGAGTAATTTTGATGGACAGGTTTCATTAATTAAAGCGATGTGACTCTGGTGCCTTGAACAGTTGTCCTGATGTTTCATTCCAGGCCATGTAATTGGAAGCAAATGTGGTGGTGGCTTGTTTTTTTAATTAAACACTACATTCTCTCATTTTTAAACATTAATGTCAAATTTGACATTAACCTTTCTCACACTTGAATGTGATAGAGTGAAAAACAGGGATGATTATTCCAGTTTGTTGGAATGGAAACAGCTAAGTCCCCAGAACCCATCAGTGGCTGGTTAGCTTAACAAGATTTTCCTCCTCAAGCCTCTCACATAAAAATGCAGGAAAGAATAGGGATTGAATAGTCCTATTGTGTAAATAACAAACTTCATGTTCAGAAAAGCAACACTTTTTCACAAGGTGGTAAATGAGACCCAGTCCCTTAATTTCTGCTGGGGTGCATCAAAAATTTCAATCTTTTTGGTATCTTGATGCATTGCTCTGGTGGAATTTGATACTGACTTGGGGCAGTGGGGAGCACTACATTACGTGTATCGAAGAAGGATGTGCCAATACTTCACCATCCTCATTTGCTTGTATTTTATATCCACATCCCCTGCCCTTCATCTGTTTGTCTCCTTAGACTGTAAATTCTTCTTTTCTGTGTATGCACAGCACCCAGCACAAACGGGTATTTTTACCCTCTGGCGTATTATGATAATAAAACTACAATAATGAAAGAGAAACAAGCAAGCAGGCATCACTTTCTTATAAGTGCCAGATTAGATCCAAGTCAGCAGGGCTGGGTTTAGAGAAAATGGTGCCCTGGGTGAATTTGTGTTTTGGCACCACTGGCCCCCGCTGGCTCCTCACCCACCCCTGGCTCCCTCTACTTCCCCTTGCTTCCCAGTCATCCTCCCTGCTTCCCCATTGCCTCCCTGGACTCTCTCTCGTTGCCCTGGCCTGTTCTGCCTCCCTGGGCATCCAGCCCATCCCCGCTCACCCCTGCTGCCTCCCACCTCATTGCCCTGAGCTTCTTTTCATGGCCTTGCACCTGAGGCCTGCCCCACTCCTTGACTCTTGACCATGATGCCCTTGGTGGTCGCCCCCCACATAAGGCCAGCCCTGCATGTCAGAGTACCATCGGTTCTTATGCATATTCTACTATGCACGAGACTCCAGGCAGCAGCTCACTGAGGACTCCGGCCGCGATTGCTTTAATGTTCAAAAACCCTTAAAGATGGCAGGAAATATTGATCAACCTGATGTTCCTTCAACCCCCGACATGCTAAAGGGTTTGATACCAACTTCTGTGCTCTGAAGTGTTGTCCTGGTGCCAACAGTACTTGGAACCTTTGGTATAGTGGGAATAGCAAACATCTGATTTATGCTTCAGTGCCTCTGATGGCACTGGCCACCATTACCTCTGGCAGATCATGAATTGGAAGCATTCTGGCAGTGCGGATTACCCTGACTTTGACATTTATTCTGCAGTCTGTAAGGCTTATCTGGGAACATAGAATGTATGTCTATTCGTTCTGTGTTTGTACAGACCCTAGTACAATGGGGTCCTGGCCCATGACTAGGGCTCTTAGATGCTACAGTAATATAAATAATGGTGGAAGCTATCTAGATAAGGACATTCACACATGGACAGAAGGAAGTAGAGGAGTTGTCTCATCTTGGCAAATGTGACATGGGAGAAGATGGCAAAAGAAACTTCTACCTAGATTTCACATTCCTTCACTTAATTGAGATAAATGCTTGAATGTTAGTGATATAGCGCTAAGCTTTCTCTGGCATTGATGCTCCCAGATAAGCATGGCTGTGTTTATCACGTCTTCATATGCAGCTGAGGTTCACAACTAGATCTGGATTGTGGGTGCTCAGTACATCCAGAATCGAAACGTTTCATCCTGCAGCAGCAAAAATTCTGTCTGCCTGTTTTCTAAAGCACCCAGCATCACAGTATCTGTGCACTTGCAAGATAACATTAAATCTGCATGGTATTAATAGTACTTCAGTGTTTTCTGCTCATCTCCCACCCCTAGATAATGAGCCTCTATTTGGAATATGAATAATTCTATATCTATATATTCTTCATGTCCTTTACGGTAGTGAGAACCTAAACCAGAACCCTGGATCTGAACACTGCCAAGACTTGGTAGTGCTCACTCTGGGTACCTTTGCCACCTGGGCCCACCATTTGTCCTGAAAAAGCTTGAAAGTGTAAGAGATAAATCTTCCATTATCCATTCCTAATAGCCACTGCTGTCAGAGATTAACTTGGTTCTTGATCCTGTTAGGATGTATCACAGATCAGTCCCTTCAGGCTGAGAGTCTAGACCCAATTGATCACTTAGAAGCAGAGCACCTGTATGCATTCAACTCAGGGTCCATTACCCTGTAAGCATGGCTCCTGAGGGTTTTAGGTGTCTCCAAACAGTGTTAATTCCATCTAGTTGCTTGGAAGCCATATACTAGAAGGACAAATAACTGTAAGGGGAAAATGTTAATATAGATTGGTGGAAAGTGGCCTATATTGATCCCCTTACATGTCCCACACAAAAATTGTTTAACAGCTTTCTTCACTAGTCACTCAGTTAAAGATAGGCCTCGGTGACACTCATTTGACAGCTCATTTGGCTTTTAATAAAAATGCTGAAAGTAGACCAAGGGTACGTCTACACTGCACGATTATTTCGAAGTAGTTTAAACCGATATTACGAAACCGATGTTATAAAATCGGTTTTGCGCGTCCACAATGCGATCACAAAATCGATTGCTTGTGTCCATGGTCCAAGGCTACCATCGATTTCAGGAGCGGTGCACTGTGGGTAAGCTGTTCTCAGCTATCCCATAGTTCCCACTTCCGGGTTGAGAGCACAGTGCCTGATGGGGCAGAAAACATTGCCCCGGGTGGTGCTGGGTACAGCTCCACCCTCCCTTTGTGAGGAAGCAGTACAACCCTTTGGCGCGTTTTTTCGCGGAGTGCATTGAGCAAACACCATAGCACAGCAATCATGGACCCTGAGATCACAAACGGTATCCTGACCGTTGTCAACACTCGCGACTCTCGTGCTGATATACTGAACAATGACTTGCAAAGGCAGGAGGAGAGGAGGAGGCAGCTTATTGCTGAGTGGCGAGGACAGCGATGACGAGATGGAGGCAGAATTCTCCATAACCGGCTGGCCCAGGGTTTTGGAGCTACTGCTATAACGGGGCATCTACTACCATTGAACGCCGAAATTGGGCACGGGAACAAGCCAGCAGACGGGTGGACGCGCATTGTTTTGACGGTGTGGGGACGATTCGCAGTGGCTGCGACTTTCGCATATGCGTAAGAGCACTTTCTTAGAACTTTGTGACATGCTTTCCCCTGCCCTGAAACGCCGTAATACAAACATGAGAGCAGCCCTCACAGTGGAGAAGGAGTGGCAATAGCCCTCTGGAAGCTTGCAACGCCAGACAGGCTACCGGTCAGTCGGAAATCAATTGGAGTGGGCAAATCTACTGTGGGGGCTGCAGTGATGCAAGTAGCCAAAGCAATCGTAAGCTGCTGCTACGAAAGGTTTGGTGACTCTGGGAACGTGCAGGTGATAGTGGATGGCTTTGCTGCAATGGGTTTTCCGACTGTGGTGGGGCATAGATGGAACCCATATCCCTATCTTGGCCCCAGAACACGAGGGCACCCAGTACGTGAACCGCAAGGGGTACTTTTCAATGGTGCTGCAAGCACTGGTGGACCACAAGGGACGTTTTCACTCACATCCACGTGGGATGGCCAGGAAGGGTTCATGACGTCACGCGTCTTCAGGAGCACTAGTCTGTTTAAACGGCTCGCAGGCCAAGGGAATAATTCCCAGACCAGAAAATAACCGTTCGGGAATGTTCAAATGCCTATAGTTATATCTGGGGGACCCCCTACCCCTTGATGCCAATGGTCATGAAGCCATAACACTGGCAGCCTGGAAAGTGGCAGGAGCTGTTCAACTACAGGCTGAGCAAGTGCCGGATGGTGGTAGAATGTGCATTGGCGCGTTTAAAGGTCGCTGGCGATCATTACTTACTCGCTCAGACCTCAGCCAAACCAATGTCCCCGTTTGCTATTGCGCTGTGCTGGTGTGCTCCACAATCTTTGTGAGACTAAGGGGAGACATTTATGGCTGGGTGGGAGCTGAGGCAAATCACCTGGCCGCTGAGTACGAGCACCAGAGACCAGGGCGATTAGAAGAGCACACCTGGAGGCGCTCGCATCAGAGAAGCCTTGAAACAAGTTTCAGCACGGCCGGGTACGGTGTGACTGTTTGCTTCCCCTTGATGAACCCTCCGCACTTGATGGATTATTCAGTGTAAGCAACCCACCCTCCCTTTTCATTACAGGTTGGCGAAGGAAATAAATCTGTATCGTTTAAAAATCATTTATTATTCATTAAAAGTAATATGCATCTGTTAAAAATCATGAGTTTTTCCTTACTAGATTCCCTGTAAGCAACCCACCCTCCCCTTTCGATGTATTCTTTATTACAAAGGAACTATAAAAAAGGCAGAGAATTAGGAAGGTGTCCTGGCTGCTGTGCTTTGGAAGAAGGGGGAAGGGAAAGGCTATTAAGCACATTGTAGCGTAATTACAGCTTTCCTTGAACTCTCCAGGGGTGGGAGGAGTAGGCGGGGTGCAGAAAGCCTTCCCCCACGCGTTCTTACACGTCTGGGTGAGGGAATATGGGACGTGGGCTTGCATTGGGAGTTTATACAGGGGTTGCAGCGGCACTGCTGCTCCTGTGCTGCTCTTTCCTGAAGATCCACCATGCGTTGGAGGATATCAGTTTGAGCACGCAGCAGATCCAGCGTTGCATCTCTCCAACGTCTGGTCTCCTGGCCTACCTCTTCAGATCGTTCACGTGGCATCTTTCCTGTACTATGCTACCACATCCTTCAATCATTCTGTTTTATCCTCTCATTGCGTGTTACTTCAATAATTTCTGTGAACATTTCATCTCGCGTCTTCTTCTCCTCTGCCGTAATCAACAGCACACCTCGTGATGGCATAGGGACTTCTGAGAAGTGGCAGCTGCATGGGGAAGGCAAACCAGGGTGATAAGTATGGTGGAAAGATCCTTTACAGAGACATGATAGTACTTCTTTCACATAGAACACATCCACCTTAAGACACACATGTGATCTCTATACAAGGTCGCATTTGTAGTGTTTAAATATTACAGTGTTGTGTGACTGGTGTGGCACACACAGACGCAGGTACGGCCAAACGTACGTGCAACGCGGCGAATGGTAAGTGAGGCTTTAAAATTTTGAGCTTCTCCGCCGTCATCATACACAGTGATCTATATGATGCCCTTGCTCGCTGTTAAGAGGAGCATCAAGACCCAACACCCCCTCTTTCACACCACAACAGCGCATGGCTCTATCATATACGATCCATGCTAGTGATCCCTACATCACCCCCAGCATCGCGTTTGCTGGTAGGCAGGGAAGAATCCTGCTTGCCAGAACAGCTGAAGAACTCGTCGCTACTCTCCTCCCATCCCCTCCTGGCAAGTAGCAAAATGCGCCATGTCTGCCCCCTTGTTTACATTCCTGATGTTCTACAAGGTAACAATGGATGATATCACTCTCCTGACAATAGCACCGCAGGAGGCAGACGATTTCTGTTTATGGCAATGCCTTCAGTGCAATGCCTTCAGTGCTGCAGTACCAATGTCTTGCAAATGCATGGCGTTGAAAAGTTACTACTATGGGGGAACGGAGAGGGGTCTTGGCCAGAAATGTTCTCATATCAGCATAAGGGTTTTTGGAGTTCCTCCACGATCCGAATTCATGGACATTAATTTGGAGGAATTTTCACATCCACCCAACATGTTAAGAAAATTTCCCTTCTGTAACAGTAATGGCTATGCGACTGCAGCAAAAGCCCTGGTGTCAATGCGATCTACAAAAAACCGTCTTGTTTAATCCGTGTTTGGTACAGAATGAAGGGACACTTACCGGAGGTCGCTTTCCATGGCTTCACTGTCTGGGCTTCTTCGCTTGGGAAGCGCAAGGGACTGTGATTCTGGTCTCAAAAAGATCCTGGCTGTGGGGTTACGGATCTGCTGTGTGCTATCACACGCTCATCTTCCATCTCAAATTCGTCTCCATCTCCCCTACCGGCTACATCTCAGAACACTTTGATATTTCAACCCAAAAGTCTGCATCCACGGACAGGGGTGGGGCAACTGGGTAGCGCTGAACCCAAAATTGCATGTAGTAAGCATAGAAGCGGCATGTTTTTGGCGGCTCAGAGCCTACCTTCTGTTTGGCTTCTCTGCTTCTTCTGGTAACCCGTCTAGTTCCCCGTCAGTTTCACTCGGCACTGAAGGGAAGTCTCTGCTGTGCCTTTATCAGCCATGAGCACTTGAAAGTTCTTTCAAAAAACTTGTTCATTCGTTTTGGAACGCAGTGCGTGAGCACTGAGTCCTCACCTCCAGAAGCGATCAGATCCAGACCTCCTGTGTGGTCCAACTGGCCCTTCTTTGAATATTCAGCGAAGCTGCATTGTTGACGAGGTGCAAATGAGCTCTGGTGTGTCACTGTGTGTTGTGCTAACCCCTCACGGGTGGACATCAGGAAATGGAATTCAAAAGTTCGCGGGGATTCAGGCTTTTTCCTGTTTACATGGCCATGCACACAGTTTTAGTGTCCGATGCATCATGAGTGCCCCTGTGACAATGGTGTCTGAACACCAAATTGGGGAAGAGTCAATCGCTCCTTCTGGTTCTAAAAATGGAGTATGTCGTGCTGGACTCGTCATAGCCGGACTGCCTGCTAATCCAAGTGCCCCCCCCCCCCTCCGTTTATGTCAACAATAAGTCTATGGTTTCTATTCTTGTATTCCTCACGACTGCATGACAGAAATGGGGGGTGGGCCCCGTGCCACGGTAGCTTGCAGAGGGTTGGGAGAGAAAGTGAAGAATGAGTGCGGTTCTTTGCGGGAGAACGCCCCTTTAATAGCAAGCCATGAGTAGCTGCGCTTTCTCTAATACACTTGACTCTTCTGCTTCAGAGGAGTCAGCCGTGTTAGTTGATCTGTAAAGCAGCAAGAGATCTGTGGCACTATCAGACTAAACAGACGTATGTTAGTCTGTAAGGTGCCACAGGATTCTCTGCTGCTTTGAACCTTCTTTGTAGTAGGACTGACTCTATTTTTGAGACAGCATAGGGAGGGATTGACTGCAGTGGCCAGTGAGCAATCCCAAAGTTGCTTTTGCGTTGCGCCCCCCGCTGATTTTTAGCCAGGGGCACTCATGATAGCAGAGGACAGTTCAGAGAAGAGAGATAACCGTCATGTCATTGCCAGTTTTTTTCTGGCATAGACGGACAGATACGACTGGTAACCCATCTCTGCTATCATTGGCAAAGCAAATTGAATGCTGGGTGTTAGCGCTCGGAGTGTCGCCTCTGTCTCTCCAGGCATCTAGTACGAACAAATGGTGACGGCGAAAAACAAAAAGCCCGCAGGTCTTCTAAGTGCTGCCGTGCTATTGTTTTCGAAGGCAATCCAGGAGAAAAATGTGCGAAAGACTGTCCTGCTGAATGTTTCCCGAGCAAGGAATGAACTGACGACGTTTACCCAGAAACCCCCCGTGACAATTAAACATTTGCATCAGGGGCGGGGGATCATGGAGGCACGGACGGGGGTGCTGAGGACTCCCGCTATCCCACAGTCCTCAGCAGTCTCTTAAAAACTATTTGCATTCCTGGGCTTAGCGCCCAGGTGTCTGTAAGCTTACAACACGGTGTCTTTTATGGTCACAGGAACGCCTAATTCAGTTTCCTTCCCCCTACCCCAGCACAGGAAATGAATTAATAACAGCAATCTTGAGTCTTATCTAATGTACCCACCCTTCCCTCTTTTTACTTTTGAATGCTATCCCCCGACCACGAGGCCAGTCTTCCGCGCAATTCCTCGCCACATCCCATCTATCTACCCCTCGTCAGCCGCATGGCACCTTACGACCTGCCTTTCGCTTGCACATCCAGTCGTCAATGGGTCATTCTTAATCAATTGAACCACCAGACTCGAAAGTATATCTTCCTGCACAACCCACACACCCCACCCGATGGTAAATATGTACGTAGGAGATGTAAGAAGTGCTGCGCGTTCGGCTGTGCAGTGAACACGAGGAACCACGCACTAGCATGGAGGAGAAAAGGGAGGACAAGGCAGATCTAGCGGGCAGAAGGGAAGGGAGGTAGAAATGGGACAGTGGTCCATGGCATTTGTATATAACACGTCACCAGTGAAGAATGGGACGCTGGAGAGGAAAGACGGAGTAATAAAGGCTCTGGATGCTAAAAGATGGTTTAATTGGGACAGAGAGAGAGATGAGGATGAACTCAACATTGGGAGAGAGACAGCGAGTGCGTATGCAAATATGGGTCGGAGGGGGAGCCCCAGACAGCGCGGCTTCCTACCGGAGATAGTCACATAAAACACACTAATAGAGTCAGTCCCTGCAGAACAGAATAGGATACAGTGTATTACGAACAGAGATGTAGCCGCGCAGGCGCTCCACTGTCAGTAATTCACTAAGAGGGAGCCAGCTGCAAGTAACGCAACCATTGCTTCCACCTACCTGGGCTACCAAAACAGCAGTGCCCCCCCACCCATTGTTGGGCAAATGATATTATGAAAAATGTGTGAATAAGAATCCAAGAGTAAGTTACTGAGATCAAATGAGGGGGAGGGAGCCACCATGGCTATGATAGTCCATGCAGTTCAGATTCTTTGTCTTTAGCAAGAAAAGGAAGGGGTCTGATGGAAGCTCAGCCCCAGGTGATAAGATAAGACAGTTACCAGGCGTTCTGTACCATCCACTGTCAAAAGGGAAGTCATTCCCATTTTCACCCTGGAGCCCCGCCACACTCAGCCAAGAGCACTCACTGGGCGGCCGTGCTACCCCTGGGGAGGGGCAGAGGAGCGGATACTGGCATCTTCTACGCAGCAGATCGCGTCTGCCAGAGCATTCAGTACAGCAGAGGGGTGACATTTAACAGTATCAAGAAATTATTTAATTTCACTTTTTTTTACCGTATGCTGGAGGGGGAAAAACTGACGAGCTGTTCCGTGAACCCACGCAAGACACCCGTGTATTACGCTCAGACATTGGGCGCGCAAGCAAAAATGCAAATATTTTTAGAGACCCGCTGTGAGACTGGTAGCTGTAGTCCTCATCTACCCCCATCCCTTCCCTCATGACCATTCCGTTTGAGTGTCTGGCTTCCCGTTACTGTTGTCACGCACCGCTGTGGTATCCTGTAGTTTATTATCAAGAAGGCTTTGGAATTTCCTGTTCTTTAACGGAGCTCTGTAGAGATTTGTCTCAACCATACAGCGATAACATCTGCTATCTCCCTAAGGTTCAATGCAGGAGATACTTTTGCATTATGAACATGCATCGGCCATCCGGGTGATCAGAGCTGGACACGTGAAAGCAGTAAATGTCATGTAAAGCCTCGGGATTTCCCTGTTTACGCGGCACTCCGCATCGAGTTCGGATTGCGGACCAGAGCGGATCAGTGGTTGCAACTGTCCTGCCTAGAATAATAGGCAAGTGTAACAAAGAATCGCAAGTTGTAATCAGAGAGCACAAGGTTTGCTCCGTGTTCAGTTATCCACAGGGGTTCCCCTGCAAGAACGCACCCGTTGCTTTCCTCCTCCTCACCCTGGGCTACCGTGGTCAGTTCCCTCCCGCCGTTTTGTGTCATGAAGTATTAAGGAAATACCAGAATAAGAAACAGAGACTGTTAGTGAGAAGAAAATGATGTCGGGGGGGAGCATTGGAGGCAGCCTCCCGGGGCTATGACAGTCCAGGCAGAATGGACTGATCTATTTTAGATACCATAAGGGAGGATTGACTCATTGCAAGCGAGTCAATCCCAAAATGTGTATTGCAAAATTTTGAGCCAGTTTCAATGATTAGCTGTTATTAGCGTTCTTCCTATCTAACTGCTGCGTAGCAATGTTGCCTGTCGATGTTGAGCATTTAGGCGTGTTCTCCTGGATGCGTGGGCAGGTCTTGCAGAACTTTACTACCAGAGAGGAGGAGCGGATACTGGCTTTTTCAGGGCTGCTGAGCGTCCGCGTCTGCCAGCAGCATTCAGTTACACATAGGGTGACATATTAAGAAAAGTAGTCAAGGAATGAATTTCTTACCCTTTTTTTTTCACGTTTGTGGAAGGGGGGGAAGAAACTGAGGAGCTGTTCCCTGACCACGCAGACCTGTGTTTGACCCTACAACATTGGGAGCTCTTGCCAATATGCAATAATTTTCAGAGACTGCTGTGGACTGTGGGATAGCTGGAGTCCTCAGTACCCCCTCCCTCCCTTCATGAGCGTCCATTTGAGTCTCTGGCTTCCCGTTACGCTTGTCACGCAGCGCTGTGTATCCTGCAGTTTTTTATTCAAACTCGATATTAAGGACGACGTCGTGTGAACGGATACAGCGTTAAATCGGTATATCAGCCATTAAACCGATTTAAAGTCGCAGTGTAGACCTGGCCCAAGTTTCAGCAGCACTTTATCAAGGTCACGTAGGGTATGACAGAGTTGAGACCAGCCTCCCCTGGTTAAAGCTTCTGCTGTCTTCTTAACTAACCTGATAAAAGTTCCATTAGAGCTAATTTAGTTCAGACCTCTTACATGGAAAGTAATTTTCCTGTTGACTGTGACTTCAGCTCAGTGAACTACAATCCTTAATGACTAATCCACTTTATATTAAATTCTTCAAGGATATGATGGTGATATGGATACATCCTAAACTTAATTCTAGAGTTATTGATAAAGTTCCATTTTTAGTCACTCTGCCAGCATGTTTGGAATGTCCCCATAGCCATCCCAATTAAGCCCTTCCTCTGAACTTGGTGTAAAAAGGCTTTCATCTGATCTAAAATAGCAGTGTTTGACCTTGTTGGCATTTTTCTTTGCCTGTCCTTGTCCTTAAGCCTGTTTCGCTTGTTTGTCTTTGTAGAGGCAACCTCCTAGGAGCTTTAGTCCCTATGAGTGAGGATATGTTGTGATGAGTATCTTTAGAGAAAAGAGAATTGCATATCAGTAATAATTGTTCTCGAAGGATATACAGGACGATGCTCCACAAGAGATCACTGCTGGCACACCTTCCTCCCCACGGGGTTGAAGTTTCTGTTCTTTTAATTATCTCTCTATGATTCAGTTGCCTTATAAATTTTTGACGGAGAGGCCACTCTCTCTATAGACTTCTTTTAGTTTTGCAATCTTTGCCACACTGAAGATCTGTCCTCTGCGCAGTGGGACATTCTCCTTTGTCCCATTTTTCCCTCATGATGATTTTATGACATGCTTGTCCTGCCCTTGGTTCCAAACACACCCTCCCCTTGTGAGGACATTTACTTAACCGTGAAACATCAGGATTTCACTTGATGTCCCCCACTGAAGGAGAGAAACAGGGTATTTTATGGTTCAACTTCCCCTTTTCAGCCAGTAGAAGTGGATGGCTTTTCTCGGACTAGCCAATACCCTCCACTCTTGATAAGAAGGGAATGGTTGATCATCCCACCCAACAATCTCCTCCTGAAGAGATGGCAGCCTCTCCCATTCTGTTTTGTCCTTCCTTGCACTAATGAGGAGAAAAATGGGGTGCAGCTTTTGGGACAATCTTCTTTCTCTTCTCTTCCTAAACTAAAGAAGAAAAGTTCCTTCTGAAAAGGAGAAGCAAAGAGGAACAGTCCTTCTCAACCAGTTGTCTCCCTGGAGCTGAAATCAGGAGGAGTCAGCTTCATTCTGTTTGATTCTTCAGTGATCCAGGCCTGAATTGCAAGATATGGATGTTTTGTCACACATATATGTGAGACTTGGTGTTGATACAGCTGAAGTATCATATCAAATATATTTGATATGAATAAGGGCAAGGTAATGAAGGGTGGAGGAGAAATAAAACACTTAATGTGTTTCTGTTTTTAGATCAACTAGTTTTTTGAGTAGGCAGAAGTTGAGAAGAAAAAGGAGTGCTCAGTATCATAAGAAATCAATAGCTCTATCTATGAGCATAGCAATTTTACCTGTTACTGCAGTCACACACGTGGCCTGTCCTCCTGCTAAAAGTGCACTATTTTAGAAGAAACAGGCTTGCTGTTAATGAGAACACTCCTTAGCTAGGAGAAGGAAGAAATATGTGATATCAGGTCACTTAGAAGAGAGGATTTCTCCAGTTCTGCTGCGGTTTACTGTTTGCAACTTTAGGCCATAATCTTGCAGTGAGTTCAGTATTTCCAACCCTAAGCATTAAAAAATAGTCAGGTCCAAAACAAATCATGAGATTAAAATAAAAATAATACATTTTGGGGTTGTCTTTTGACTTCTTTCCTTTAGAGTATACTAGAGTCAAGCTTTCTTCCACAACCATGAGGACTAGAATTTTTTTTAATAAGAGCTAAGATTCTCATGTATTCACTTGACATTCTCCTGTATTCACATGACTTAAAGCTGGGGCTTTAAGGCCATAAGAGTTGGCAACTCTGTGAGTTCCATATGGGCAGAGCTTATTGAAAGATTGCATAGGCATTACAAAGAGAAGTGTAAGTGGACCAACAAATCAGGAATACGCTGGGCATTAATGCCAGACATATTAGGAAAAACATGCCACAGGCTTCCTGTGTGATCTTGGGTAAACCACTTAGGCCTTGATCCTATTGAATCAAGTGGGCTTTGGATCAGGCTTTGGGGTTTCTGCCTCGGTTCCCTGTCTGTAAAGTGGAAATATTTCCCTACATCGCAGAGATGGGGGTGCTCAGAGGGAAGTTCATTAATGTTTAAGTGCTCAGATGATATAATGATGTGGACCATATAAGTACCTCGATAGATCTCACCAACGTATAGGTGTGGTTGCGGTGCCTGTGAGATTGTGTTACACTGCTGAGAGTGTAACACTGAGAGGCTCCTGTGGAACTGTAATCACCCTTCCCTGGAATCGAGACAATACAAACACCATTTGCCCTCCTCAGGGGTGGCTGAGGCTTCCCACACATACGCAGTGTGTCATATCACAGAAATATGGCACTAGAAACAGAAATCAAGTAAAAAACAGAGCTGACATTTTATTACTTTCTTGTATCACTTTCCTTTCTTGTAACAGTGTCATTTGAGGATGGAATGAATGCCTTTACTTCCAATTTCTTGGTTTCCATTTGTTTATGTCAGAACAACTGTTCCATGCCCTTTGCTCCTCTTGATTAAGGCAGTTATGCATGTTTGGGTCAACATTGTATTTAATATTTTTAATGGAGATATAATAAACTGTCAGTCAACTAATTTTATTGATTTTTGTCCATAAAGTCTCTTTACACTGAAACCTTTTGAATAGCATTAATGGATGTAATATAGGTTCACTATTTAGATATTTTAAAGACATTTAAAAAATCTGCCTTAAAAAAGACAAGAATTTTTCCTTTGGCCTTATTAATACAATCAAAGTTGAAGATTTGAACTTCCTTGACAAAGAGTTTGTAAATAAGGAGTTGTAGCGTGACAGCAGCCTATTTCTCCATGCCTGCTGAGGTCTAAAAAGCAAAATAAGCCCTGTTTGGTTTGTTAGAAATTTCTGTAGTCACTCATTGGGAGTGAAGTTAAGAAGATTGTTGATGGTTTATGTTTGGTTATGCAATTAGAAATCTGTCTTTTGGCTGGGAGTGAAAAATCATGCTTCAGGACAAAACATAAAAGCAAACTGTTCTTACGTCTACCAAGGGGAATTTCAGTGTCTTACATAAGAACACACTAACTGCAGCCATGATTATTTTAACTCTGTGCAGTATGGTAGAGAACTATAAACTACCGCCAGTAAGAAGTTCATTATGGGTCTCATATCTTAGTTTGTTATATTTAATATAGCTTATTAATAAAACTATACTACATTAATGATACTCACTACATTAAAGTGCCAGTATAAAAACCTACCCCTCTTTTTTCCCTTTCCCTTACATAAATATTAACTTTAGAGCTTCTGACTTTGGGCACTGAAGAAAAGTCATGGTTATTTTTAGGTGGCTTTTTGCAAAACTATGGGGGCTTTTTGGGGTGGGGGCGCTGTGTGTGTATGGGGGGGGATAACTGTAGCTGCCTCTGTATTTTACTGAATGTTTATTATTTGTGTATAATTTTCTCTATTTTCTGTCCTTTCACAAATATGCTTTGTTGGATTTAAAATACCTTAAATTGGTTATATACACCACAAGTTCCCAGCTGAGCCTAGTTGTTTTGTACATGCGGAGGGAAGAGCTCAATAAATCTCCTTCATCCTGTGCCCCATGTGCAGTGGCCAGATACAATAACAGCCCTGTGCTTCCCTGAGTAGAAGGACTGCTCTATGTATCTTTATGACACTAGCCTCCCCGTAATAACACAGTGAGTGGCAGAGAAGGATTCAGGACCATGGAAGCAGAGCTGTTTAGAGATTCTAGGGTACACATTTGCAACTAAAATGATGTCATATTATTGGAGTGAAGCAGCTTCTTACTGCTGATCATTCAGGGCTGTGTCTATCTCAGACAATGTAGCTAGTAGTTTCAAAACTTAGTTAAGGAATATTGGTTAAACATACACCCAAATAAGCGAGTTAACATATAGTATATACACGCTTCCTACCTGTCCAGTCTTGTCTTATGTCTTCCCAGTGCCATTTCCATCTTGTTAATGATGCCACCCTTTGTCGTTTGTCAGGGACTTGTACAATGTCTCCACGTCTTCCTTCATTCCACCCCCTTTGTATGGAATGCTCTTCACAAGCTGATCCATAAGGACAGTACCCTCTGATCCTTCAAATCCCTCTTCAGGACCACTCTATCACTATGTCTGAAAGAAATCAGCTAATTATTAATGGCAAGGTTTAGAGGGAAGTTGGAATAGCTGTCACTTATTTTGTTTATAATAATTTAAAAGGAACTCTGTATGTGTGTGTATATATGTATGTGTATATATATATGTAGTTACTATATGTCCACATACACCTCTTGTATCATCAAAATAAATGTCAGCTATTCCCATATGCTACTAGCCATTAATTAGCTATACATTCTTTACTGGAAAGATGGTGGGTCTGATGCACAGCCTCAATGTGATGAAGTTTCAGCATGTAAAAATAGGAGTGGGGAAAATGCTTGGCATGGCAAAATATAAAGAATACCAACATCTACAGTCTCGAATGACTGGTTTAAACCCTGTTTAAAACACAAAACAAAACCCTCCAAATTAAAAACAAACAAACAAAACAAGAAAGAATTTGGTGAGGTGTTCCATGTAGATAACACGTTGCATTTCAATGCATTTTAGATTTGTTTTGTGCTTTGCAGTCATTAGAGATGAAAAATGCTACGTACCTGGTGTTTTTCTGTTACCATAAGTAGAGTACAGTACTGTTATAGTCATTAGCTTTGGCAAACAGCAGTTTGTTGATGGTCTGACTAATGATTTTGAGAAATATTTTAAGTTTGGGCATTTAGAATGGAATAGTTGAGAACATAAAATTTGTAGTATTCTGCCCTTCTTCATGAATGATCCCAATAAGAACTACTCAAAGGAGCACTGGTTTGCAGAATCAGGTCGTTATTGTGTATTTATAGTAGAATCATGGAGGAATTTACTAGTTTTAACAAGAGTTAGTGGGTTTGGGATCAGTCCTTCATGAAATCCAAAGGGAATGCATGTTCACTTTGGCCTTGAAATGTCAACGTTGACCATACAAACTCAGTTTTAATTTCATTTAACTGATATGTCAGAAAAACAGTCTTTAAAGAAGCAAAATTTTAATTGTTGCAATGATACGGCACCAGGGCAGTGTACTAACAGATATACTATGTCTTCCAGCAGCATCTGCATGCACAACCTATATTTGACAGCTAACAATAGTTAAGCAATTAGTGGGGAGGAATCAGAGTTTAACTGAACAGATTCTAGCCAACAAGTCTGTACAAGAACCTAAAAGAATTTATAGTGATGTAAAAAACTAATGATGCTAAAATGGTTCTGTTAATACTGTCTGTCTAAAGGGATTATTTAAGCTTCTCACATTAGAAAAACATAAACTCGCTTTCACTTGGTAATGTTAAATTCTTGATAATTTACTGAATGCAGAACTAAGAAAGATTAGGATTTAGGTCCAGTGAAAATGACAGATCCATAAGGAGGATGAGGAGGATTTAGGCTTTAAACTGAGCTGTAGTCTGTAACTATTACTATATTCTTCTGTGTTTTTCTTAAGTTCGAAATGTTTAAAAAAACCACAGTAGCAGAAATTAATATTTATAAGATTTTTTTCCCAAGGGTGTTAAGTTAATTATGACAGAGTAAACATATGAGATGTAATGGATGTGGATTTGAAAATGAGCCAATGAAGCTTGAGGTTTTAGTCTGTTGAGTGAAGATGCTTTTGTTCAGTGAAGATGCTGTCATCTTTGCTTAAATTAAGCTTACCATTGATGTAAAGTAGTTTAAACTCGATTTAAAAAAAGATTCATGTTCTTTTAAAAATATTTTCTTTTTAGCCAATGGGGTAGTGCCTTGCAAAACATTAAAATCGATACTATTGATCTATGTTTAAGGCAGATTCAGCAGAAAATTATATTTCGTTCACACTTGTCCCTGCTTAGGTTACAGTGTGTGTGGTCCTTGCTAAAACAGACTGTTGCTGGAGATGTGGGTCTCCCATATTTTGGGAGTAGGCAGGAGGATTAATATAACAATGGCTACCGCCTTAAAAATTACTTCTCAGAACTGTGATTTGGGACATTATCCTATAAACTCTCCAGCTCACAGAAACTTTTTTTCTCTAGAGCTGTACTTATAGCCCAATAACTCATATAGCTTATTAGATAGAAGAGCAGGCTACCTCCAGAGATACAAACTTTGCATAGTGGCTTGGCTAACCTGACCAGTAAAGAGCAGGCAATGTTCTGGAGAAGAGGGACCTCAAGAGAAATTTGAAAAGATTTAGTCTGACTTTTTAGAAATCTTTGATTAATTCCTAGTGGAAGGAAACTGAGATGTAACTCTCCTTTTCCCTCCCTACCTCCTTCCTTCCATTCTTTTCCCTCCCTGTCCATTCCTTTACATCATTGTTCTCTTTGTTTTGTTGTTGTTTGTTTTTGATTTCTCTTTATTTTTTGGAGGAAAAAATCCAATAATTTTTTTTTTAAACTGAAGCTGTATGCAGACACTTGTTCTTCTAGATGATGGTTGGTTAAAAATGCTCTGCAGTGTGAGATTTTTTAAAAAATCATCAATATTTGTGTGTTAATTTCAAACTGAAAAATGCTGGATTGACAGCTTTGTGTCTTTTATTTATAAAAACAACTATGACGTGCATGATGTCCCAGTTCAGACCAACTGCACCTATATTCCCTTTCTGTTGCCCCTCAGGGGCACCCACTTTTAGGCTCCTCAACCCTTACCTCTTTTCAACAGAAAACTGCGTCTCTCTTTCCTGACCGGGGTTTTCCAGGCTCCACGTTTCTGTACCTACAGTCCAATATTCCCAGCAAACTAGAGTACCTAGACAGGACAGGATATGCACTTTGCTTTCTCTTCAAAAACTATGAATAGAGTAATGGCCCACCGTCACAAATTAACACACAGCTCTTTCTAAGTAAGCACATTTATTCTAAGACATTACAGAAAAAATATATTAAAAGCAATAAAAGAACCTATATGCATGCTAAAAAGCTTATCAGAGGTCACCCCAGCTCCATCCTTGGGCTGTGGTAGGTGTCAGTTTTTCAGAATCCACAAATGGGTTTTCCGCATGGCTACAGGTTCATTAGTTTAAATTTGAGACTGTAGGTGAGAATTGGATGATCCAAGGGATTGATAGTGATGGTTTTTGCCTTTAGATTCTTAGAGGGAAAGTGTTTAGTTGTCCACAATTCAGAAATCACCATAATTATCAACATTATTGTTTGCAAACTCAGCAGACTGTGTAAGGCCCTGATTCAGGAAATTACTTAAGTGTGTGGTTAAGTGTTTTGCTGAAATGGAGATGGACTAAAACATGTTGAAATGCTTTGCTGAATCAAAGCCTAAATAAGCATGGAGACAAAGTATTTATGACAAGTAATTTGGCAAGCACTTGTGACAGCTGTTGCAATTGCATGAAATATCTTTGGGGACCATATTATATTAAATCTATGAAAGATTTTTATATGATTGTGTCCTGTTCCATAGGGGAGTTTTACCACAGCTCCCCCAAGAACTAAAAACATGGGTGTTACTGAAATATTGGGTTTGCTTAGCTGAGAGCTAATTAACAGCCTGACAGGGATAAGGAAAAATGCTTTATTTTGCAGAAAAAGGAGAGCTTGTACTTTGGTACAAAGGACTTTGTTTTATATAAATGTTATAAAATTTTTATGTATATTTAGATAGACTTTTGCGTGTTAAGATATGATTGGTAAGTGTAAAATTTTATGTTTTTGTTATTTGGATAGTACTGACTGGTTTGGAGCAGGATTTTTTTGCTTTGAGGCAGAGGAAGAGAGAGAGTGCAAATATTTAGGCTACTGTGATTATGAGCAGTACCCTTTTTTATTGGCTGCTTGTAATTTATTAAGGGGGGTTAGCTAGCTTTTATAATTTTTTTTTTTTTTTGGGCCTGGCAAGCTTAAATTGCCAGGCCCGTTATGTAATTTATGATTAAGCTGAAGAGATAGGTATTGAATTGCTTTAGGGATAGCAGAATTTTTGGTTATAGCATTATATAGATATTTAGCGTATTGTATTATTATTTAAATAATATATAGGAAGAATAAACAAATAATAATAATTTATTTAATATTTGTATGGAAAAGGCCAGTAAACTATGATTTAAGGTTTGGGAGAAGGTTTTTAAAATTAAAGGTGTGATTAAGAGATACAGCATGAAAAAACAGCAGCGTTTTTAATAGCTTGTAAGTTTTGTTTAATTAAGCTAGAATGATTAACATAAAAACAGCATTTTTTTTGATGCGAGCATAAGCCCCCCCCCCCCCAAATTAGCATTTATGGCATTTAGCACATGTTTATTTTGCATAGCTATTTTTGTTATTTTATTAATTTTTTGTTGCAATTTTTGGAAAGCGTTTATTGATGCATTAGCTGCTTTTTTAAGCTTTGCAGAAATATTTATAATTGTTTTTTTTAGTTTAGCTATTTTTAATTTAGGAATGAACGCACGGACAAAGGAATAAAATTTTGTTTGCTTAGCAACTAAGGGATTGTTGGCACGCTTGGTTTTAGTTTTTATGGAGGGGGTAAAAAAGCTTGTGAGAATAGCTTTTTAGGTTGAGGGTTTGACTAGAATTTAATGTGGTGTTAATTTGAATATTAGGCAATATTTGGGCTACATTACATTGATTTTGCCAGCTGGGAGGGAGTTAACAGCCTGACAAGGATAAGGAAAAATGCTTTATTTTGGAGAAAAAGGAGAGCCTGTACCTTGGTACAAAGGACTCTGTCTTACGCAAATTCCACAAACCTTTTATACACATTTAGACAAAGACTCTTGCGTGTTAAGACGATTGGTAAGTGTAAAATTTTATGTTCCTGTTATTTGGGTAGTACTGACTGGTTTGGAGCAGGATCTTTCTGCCTTGAGGCAGAGGAAGAGAGAGAGTGCAAAAATTCAGGCTTCTGTGACCATGAGCAGTACCTGCTTTCACTGGCTGCTTGTAATTTATTAAGGGGGGTCAGCCAGCTTTCACATGGGGGTGATTAAGGTGAGACACTCAGACTCTAGAGCAGGGGCGAGCAAACTTTTTAGCCTGAGGGCTGCATCGGGTTTCAGAAATTGTATGGAGTGCTGGTTAGGGGAGGCTGTCCCTCCCCAAACAGTCAGGCGTGGCCCGGCCCCGGCCCCCCCAGACTCTTGCCCCATCTACTCCCCCCCCATTCCTGTCCCTGACTGCCCCTGGAACTCCCACTTCTGACTGTCCCCCACGGCCCCATCCAACTCCTCCTCTCATTTCTGACTGCCCCACCCCGGGACCCTTGCCCCATCCAACCACCCCTTCTCCCTCACATCCCTGGAACCCCTGCCCCTTACTGCCCCCGGCTATCCTATCCAATCCCCCTTCTGCTTCCTGACTGCCCCCCGGGACCCATGCACCCATTCAACCCCCCTGTTCCCCGCCCTTTGACCACCCCGACCTCTATCCACACCCCTACCCCTGACCACCACCCCGAACTCCTCTGCCCTCTATCCAATCCCCCTCCCCACTCTCTGCCCCCTTACCGCGCTGCCTGGAGCACCGGCAGCTGGCGGCACTACAGCTGCGTGACCTGGCTGGAGCCAAACATGCCACTGCCCAGCACAGGGCACCAGGCTCTGCTCCGGCACCCAGAGCATTGTGCCGGCGGCGCAGTGCACTGAGGCGGTAGGGGAAGGGGAACAGCGGGGGAGGGGACAGGGGCTAGCCTCCCGGGGTAGAAGCTCAGGGGCCATAGTTTGCTCACCTCTGCTGTAGAGAGAGACCACCCCTGGAGTAGTTTGCATATATTGGTTCAAGGTGGGTTTTCCAGAGGCATAAAGACAAAGAAATGGTATAAAAGGATGAACGTGAACTGACACAAGATCCTCTTTTGGATCCAGCAAATGGGCAGGATCTCCTGTCCAAGGAGGGAGAGCCCAACGCTTGTGCAAGGGTTGGAAAGACTTTGACCTATCTGGGGCCCATAAGACTGATAGGTGATTTCTAGTAAATTTAGTATGTGTCTGAATCTGTTTATGTTTTCGCTGTAATACTCTTACCCTAAGAATAAATCTTTTTGCTTACAAAGAGCTGAGTGGTAACTTGTAACTGCTAGCGATACACGGATCATAGCCCTTAGAGAGAAAGCAAAGCATAAGAGTTGGCCTTTGGGTAAATAGGATGGCTGGAGATATCATAGTGTAAGGCAGCCTCAAAACCCCTGGTCAGAAGGGAATGGGATAAGAGTCCCTGGCCAAAGACAGGTGTTGACTGGAGATCTGAGACCTGACTGGAATCTCCTGGAGTGGACCATGGAGGGGGATATGTGGGTACACTTTCCCTGAAAATGAGACAGCAATTATTTGCCATTTTCAGGAAAAATTGTTTAAAGTGCTGGATTTTAGTCTTGTTTAAACTGGAATACAGTATTAAGGGCCATATGCTCCTATGGCATGTTTGCCCCAAAGGCATGAAAAGCAGAGCAGGTTGCTACAAATTCTTCATCAAAAGCCCAAGAGCTAGTCAAAACATCCTAAAAGATATGAAGTCATACTATATTACTACAGAAAATTAGTACAACGAGGAAAATCTGTCTTGCACCTGCAGACAGCCCAAACTAGGAGAGTGAACTGTAGAAATGGAGGAACAGTTTGGATAAAACAAAATAAGTGGTACTTTGAAAACAAACCCTAACTTACATTTGGCAGCATTGATGTATTATAAACATGTCAGAAATTTTTAAGAACACACAGGATTTTTGTGGGTATGTGAGCTTCATCTGATACTTTTGTGGGGAGTGAATATTCTCACTGTGTGTTTATCTTCAGGCCTACCTATTACAGTTGCAAACACAGATATAAGCATGCAGAGTTCCATAGCTTCTGAACACTACTTTCTATGGGTTTTGGCTATTTATCGTAGAGCTTAATAGCTAAATTTAGGGTTCTAAACCGAGTGTATACTCTGTTCTCATCCTTTTCCCTCTCCCTGGCAAAAGCCTTGTGTTACCCTGCTTTATGACATTTCAGTAGGTGTGGAGAGTATTGAGTTCCCATCCCACCCAGGGCCAGCTCTAGGCACTAGCAAAACAAGCAGGTGCTTGGGGCAGCGCATTTGCAGGGGGCGGCATTTGGCCATCCCTTTTTTTTTTTTAACTCACTTCCTCCCCTCTCACAACCCTGCAGAAGCGGAGCCATGGAGCAGCTGGGGATCCAGCATGGGAGCTGAGAACCCATGGGACCCCGAGAGCTGTAGTTTCTTGCATAACTTCCTGCCTATAGAGTCAGCCCTGGAGTAGGCAAAGAACTACATTTCCCAGAAATCCCTTGGTAACTATCAACAGGAAAGAGAGAGATAGGGAGTAAGGTAGCTGAGTCATGGTGCAGCTTGCTGTGAGTCGAAAGGGATGGCACTGTGAATGGGGAACAAGTGTGCCCAAGGAGTAGAAGGCTTTGGCCCAGATATCCTCTTCAGAAGATTTCCCCACACTGGATTAGGGATACTGGTGTGACCTCACCTTGCAGCCCCCAAAGAAGGAACTGGGGGGACTAAATGGACAGTGCACCTCTCTATCTGAAGCCTAGCAAGGGAGGTACATGGATCCCACTAGAATTTAAAATGAAAAGTAAGGGAGGAGAGGCTCTGGACCTGAGCAGCTTTAGATACAATACCAGGCACCCAGGAGGATTTCCATGTCTGAGCCATGGAGGCAAAAATTGACTTTTCCTTTCCAGATTTAGCTAATATTCAGAAAGGTAATCTAGCACCTGCCTTTCAGATTTGAACACCCTCAAAATTCAGGAGTGCTCGAGCTCAATTTGGGCAGTTGTTACTTCATTTTTCCCAAATCAAATATACTGATCCACTGTAACTTGCTGTAGAAAAAGTAGGATAAAATTGAGCAAGAAATGCTTCCCAGTGGTTTTTAGGACTGGAATTGCTATTTTCAACAATCATTGCTTTTTTTTTTAATTTGTTTAAAAGGAAGACAGTGATGTTGCATTGGCAAATTCCCCATAGAAAGAAAGAGTGGAACTGAAGAAGAATAAAGGCACCTCAACTTTTCCTCATTTATGTAGGACAGTCTTATAATATGCATCCAGATATCCTCCAATCACACAAGCTGAAAATTGTTCCACTTTACTGCAGCTTTGTAACCATATGGGAATCAATCCTGTCTGTGTTCTGTGCACATCCAAAATTCCTGCTGAATGACCTGCCCTGGGAGCGAGTTACCAGTGACCCTGGGACAGCAGGAGGGTGCAGGTTGGGGGAAGAGCCCAGAACTGAGTGGCAGGAAGGTGTGGAGAGGGCACTGGTGGGAGGGAACTGGGGGAGCCCAGTGCTGGGGTGGCTGGGGTGTGTGTGTGTGGAGAGAACCCAGGGCTGGGGCAGGAAGGGAGTGTGGGGCAAGGGGAGCCCAGTGCTGGGTTGGGGGCAGCCAAACATTTTTTTTGATTGAGGCAGCAAAAAACCTAGAGCCGGCCCTGATCCCACCTCAACAAAACAGCCTGTCAGGCAGGGCCGACGCTTCCATTTAGGCGACCTACGCAATTGCCTAGGGTGCCAGGATTATTGGGGGGTGGCATTTTGCCGGGCGGGGCGGCAGGCGGCTCTGGTTGACCTGTCGCAGGTGTTCTTGTGGACGGTCCACTGGTCCCACGGCTCCGGTGGACCTCCCCCAGGCACACCTGCGGCAGCTCCACCAGAGCCGCAGGACCAGCAGACCCTCTGCAGGAACGCCTGTGGCAGGTCCACCAGAGCCGCGGGAGCAGCGCGCAGGGTGGCAAAATGGCCGTGTGCCTAGGGCGCCAAAAACATTGGTGCTGGTCCTGCTGTCAGGACTCCATGTCAGAAACTTTTTGCTCTTGCCCCACCTTCCGGACGCTTACCACTGATGATCTTCAGTTTGAGGGACCGGGAGTTGTGAGGAACTGGTGATGAGACCAGGAACCAGATGGCTGGGAGGCTAGGTAAATCGAGACTTACACTGTGCAAGAGTTCCAATCAGGTCCTAGGAGCCAGAAGCCCTCCACCTTTCTATCACACCACCACCTTATTCCTCAGAAACTGGACATTCCTTAACATATTTAATTCTCCTGAACAGCCAGGATACCAAGGGGTAAATTAAAATTATCGGCTAGGTCAAGTTTTACAGATGTACAGATATTGTCACAGGAAGATTTTTTTTTTCAGGTCAGGGAAGTAAAAATGTCCTTAGAGATCATTTTCATAGTATTTTTTTTTAAAGTCCCATCACAACATCTGGATTATCTGCACGGAGATAGAATCGTAGTGCTTCCATAAAATAACTGATACAGGTAACATAGCTCAGGCTGAGTTGTATCCTTAGAACATGTGGCAATTCCATACTATTGTGGATTTGTTTGAAACATAGTCCTATTGAATGTTCATTGGTTTGCTGTATTTCTTGTTGCACTTTACATTGCCAGAAGTGTGCCTCGGATGTATTGTGTTGGAACTCTCAGACTGTAGCAAATGCATTACAAGCCCAGTGCATGCAGGCTGTATAGCACATTTTGTACAATACTTTGAGCACTAATAGCTTGCCTTTGGGTCCCCTGGGAAAAAATCCTTTTATTCACTACAGAAAAGATAGTTCATTCATACAGTTACCTGGCAGAAGATTAAAAGTAGAAACAATTTTTTCTCTATTGAACTCTGGTCCCAGACAGACCACAGTGTTGTGATGCAGATTTCAAATATTTATTGGCAAAAAAAACTTATGCACTAGGCAAGCAAACTCCAACAGATCAGACAATTGTGAATGTGTGTTGTAATTTGGTTTAGCTCTTGATAGAATGCATTCAAATAGAGTCGTGGGTTGTGCTTTCTTCTAACACTGGGTGGGCATGATGCATGCTGTTTCTTGGTGAATTGAGGATGAATCCTGAGAGAGGAGCTGGCAAGAGTCTGATATTTACATAATGTCTGTTTTCTGTGACCTTTGCAACGCACTGATCTTCTTAGTGATCTAAGCAAAAATTGAATGCTTTGAGTCAATCCGTTCTAGATAGATTCATGAAGAAACTCTTCACAATAAAGGAACAGTACCAGTAATACATTATTCCACCATTTTACTGGTTTACAAAAACACGGTAATTTTTTTAAATGTACGTTTTGGTAGGTTTCCTGAAAACAGAACAAACAGCGCTTGTATTAAACATGGGACTCTGTGAGAACATTCACTCCCCTCAAGATAGGCTTGAACTGCAGCATGAGGGGAGAAAAGGCAAGCCCCCGAATCACTAAAGCACCCTACCCAGCTGCTGTACAAAATCATCGTTTCAGTTGGAGAGTTCTGAATGGATGAAAAGATTTAAAGTAAAGGTTTGAAGATTTGATTGAAATAATTGTGGACTGCTATGGCATGCTAAGTTGTAAGGGTTTTTTAATGCCTACCTCATTCTTTTGGATCTTAAAATACATTGACTATATTAATGTTAGATGGGTGTGCATTAGGTATATTACAGAAAAACACCTTTTAAAACAAAAAACACATTTAAAGGTTTGATTACAATGGATAGATGTCCTGAAAGTCAGGATTAAGGATGACATTTCATATTTGACTTGCCACACTGGACCTAGTTTTTGCAACACAGCTATATGTAAAATCACCAATTTGTTTAGAAATCCTGTTAATACGTAGGTGCAGTCGGACTGAATAGAGATGTGGTTTCAGCTTGGGTATTTAAATTCATGCAAAACCGCCTTACTTTAGGCTGACTTTATTATTATTATTTATTTAATGCATCCTTATGACTTGAGAAAACAGATAATTCAGAGCTTGATTTTCAAAAGGTTGAAGTCAATGGGAGCTGGAGGCCCCAGTGTGTAATTTTCCATTTCCTCCCTTCTAAAAATACTGCAAACCAAACAGTTCTCTTTTAGTGTGATCACTTTTCTCTCTGTTTTAATTGCAAGTGTTGAATTCAATTTTTGGTTGCTCTACTTTGTATTCAGTAGTAGAGATACCCATTCCATGTACAAACTTGCTCACACAGAATTTTAGTAGCTGCCTGAATATTTTTATGCAGATGTCTCTGACATACTTCCAAATAAAGTATGAAGGTATTGTCAATACAGAACTTTGTGTGGTCTGAAGAAAAATAAAATCTTAACCTGCACTCCAAACATTTCCACAAACAGAAGAGGCTAAAATTAATAACTATGGCCTATTGAAAAAATGATAGGTCAGGGGAGGACAGTTAGTTATTAAGTAAAGAGAGGATAAATTAACCATTCTAAAGCAGACCAAATTTGGCCAGTTTCCGTTAGAGTGCTAGCTTTCTCATTCAGTGACCGGTAGGTATTTAGTTTTCGTATCTCCTGTGTGTGTTCTCCAGGTTGTTAATGGAGTCTGGGTTGGATTGATGGGCTATGGCACTCCACTGCCCCTCTGAGGTAGATAATCACTTCGTATAATTTAATAATCTCTGTTTTGCTATGGAATTTGTCAAGGTGAATATTCAGCAATGAAGTTTAAAGAAAGAATCACGTTTTATAACTTCCTTTAAAACAGTTTTAAATGTTGTGGGCCTTGTAAGTTTGATTATAAATTTTAAAAGCTCTTAATCAAAAAGCAGCTTTGTCTTATTTTGATAAGTGTTCCTCATTAAAAAAAAAATCTTAAAATTTGTTTTAAATTTCTTCTTCATGAACTGGCTACAGACAAACATAGTGAGGGCAAGCAGTGTGTTAAATTTTCCTTGAAGGTGAGGACAAGAAGTCTGAATTTGATGTGTTGGAAAAGAGGGATCCAGTGAAGGAATATTCAGAGGGACAGTGTAACAGGATAAGAATCAGAGGAAAGAGAGATGATCATGGCAGATGTGTTTTGGATAAGCTTGATGGAGCAGTGTGGTATCAAAGAGACCAGGAAGGGGAAGATTGTAATAATCAAAACGGTATTATGAGGGCCTCAGTTTTAGCTGCGTAGATAGAGGGAAAAAGCTAGCGCTTAGAAATTTTATGGAGGAAGAAGTGACAGAATTTGGACATTGCGTGGGAAGATGGGGTGGGAGAAGTCAAATATACTATACACATGTGATAGGCCTGAGTGTACCTGCATCATGAGCATTTGCTTCCAGAAAGTTCACCACAGTAAAGGACAGATTTAGACAAATGCACTGTCAAACTAATGAAGGTCTTCTCTGCTACTAAAGAGATTTTTGTCAAAAAGAGAGATTTAGCTCTGGAAAGCTTCTAACATAACCAGTGATTTTTCCCTCACCTTTATCTGTATAGTAAACAACTACATATAAAACCACTAGTCGGAAGCCTTAAGGCTAGCATTACATTTGTTTTTTGATTGGGTGTCTATGCAATATTTCATTCAGGTTATTTTGTTTTGATGATTTAACATGTATTTTTATGGTGAACAGATTATAGGCACTATTTCACAAATACTTGTTCTGTCTCTTTATTGCAGACTTCTGTGGAGAATAGTTTAGGCACATCCTGGTGGGAGTAGTAGTAAAGATGCTGGACCAAATTTAACTAAGGTGTAACGCATGGGAATTACCCACATGCAGTAGCATTACTCATAAAGGTTAATGCATTTAGGTCCAGATCTTGCAACTGAAACTGTATGAGTTGACTTCAGTGAGGCTTTTTGTGGGAGCGGGGGTCTGCCTATACAGATTCAGTTGCAAGATTGGGATCACAGAGATTGATACAGCGATCGTCATCAGTTTGGGCAAAACTCCAATTTACTTCAATGAGAATTTTGTTTGAGTGGGGAGTGCAGGATCCTTAATAATAACAATAATAATAATTAATAACAACAACAATAAATATATTTTAGTAATAGATCTCAAAGCCTTTACAAAAGAAGGTAAATATCCTTGTTTTACAGATGAGGAAATTATTACCTTTGCTTGGCCCGTGATGTCAGCCTCTACCATTCAGTTGCTAAATTTTCGAGCAAGCACCTTCATGCCTTTTCCCCATGCTGCCCTCATGCCTGGAGTTGCTCCCCATAAACGTCTGCAAAAGTAACTCATTATCCGCCTTCAAAATCGTCCGTAAAACTCTACTTTGTTACTTTATAGGACTGGGAGTCAGGAGAGTAATGCTTCCCTTAAACATTATAAAAGGTTTTGTGAGAACTTTCCATCTTTGATATTTCTGGTCAAATTTTTTCTCTTTAGAATGGCTTGTTCAGTTTCCAGTGTTTTCCCCAGGAATTGAAATTGGCGTGTGTGGGGTGGGGGTGTGTGTGAAATGTTAGAATTTACAGGGGGAAAGGAGTCAGGGCCAATGAGGGGTGAGACCATGAAGTTGAAGATGGGCTGTATGGCACCATAGTAAAAACTGAAAAATGTTATGTTTCATGACCATTTTATTAGATTTAACCCACGTTGTAAAATCGTCACACAAATTAAAGTTGGCTGCTCAAGCCTTCTTTGAAGCACTACATCTACATCCTTCTTGGTTTCTTGTTATAATTTTGCACAACTTTGTTAATGAACTTCTTGAATGCAATG
Organism: Chelonoidis abingdonii; assembly: GCF_003597395.2. NCBI lineage: Eukaryota > Metazoa > Chordata > Testudines > Testudinidae > Chelonoidis > Chelonoidis abingdonii. Next base: position 207,019,737 of record NC_133770.1, read on the forward strand.
TGTTCATCTTTGGTGGCTTCTCATGTGTCCGTTACTTCCATTCCTTCAATTGATATACTCATTAGTTTGCAGCTCCATCAAATGCATAAGCAGCTATCTGGGGTCCAATTGACAAGCATTTAACTCTTCTAAGATGTGGGTTGTCACAGATACAGCTAATTTTATAACTTGAACATCTAGAAATGCATCTACTGGCCTACTACTGGCATCGAGATAATGTACGCAATGACTTAGTACTTGATGACCATTTGCATTGGTGCATTCATCAGCCATGTATGTAAATTTTTTGAATGTGGTGAGAGAGTTCTTCACTTTTTCAGCTGTTGAATCTTTCGTTGTTGCACTCCATGCTTCTAGTTAGTCAGCTGACTTTTTTGCAGAAAGATATAGTGAGCATTTGCTGGTCTTTTTCAGATCCAGTGTTCAACTTCAGGATGAACAAGTGACAGTAAACTTAACATTGGCCTCCAGTTTGTAGTGATATCTCTTGCTTAAATAGAAAGTATGATGCCACAGCCATGTTTGTTTGCATGAACTGTGTTGTGTCTCCAGCCTCGTTAAGTACTTCTAAAATTGGCTTTGAAAGTGGGCTTATAAGGCTTTCTGCATGTTGATGCACTCCAGAGGTGTGGTGTTTTGCAGTCTTTTCATGTAGTTTGTCAGCATTGGCTTTGTTGATCGGTCTGACAAACCAAGCTCCTCCACTTTTGCCAATTATAGCATTGGAAAGCTTTCCTTCTTTGTAAGCTTTTTTGCAAGAGGTGCATCAGTAGCCATCTTTTGTAACTTCAATAAATGGGAACACTTTGACTGACAAACATCGGGAACTGCCTTGAGGTTTTGGAGTCACTGTTTCTTCAGCAGGTAGCTGTATTTGTGTTTAGGATTGGTCAGATGTAGATACACCACTTGAACCTTCAAATGACATGTTGATATATTCTTGGTTCTTGACGTGTTCTTCACTTTGATTGGTTTTTGAGGCCTTTGAGTGGAAAAATTGTTGCATTGTTCTTTGTCTTTTCTTTTTCACTTTGACCTGGAACATATAAAAGAGATATGAATAAATTAAATGTTTTGTTAGGATCATGCAAATTTAACATACGGATAATGTAAATTACACCAAAACACATGACAGTTCTAGATTTCTAAAACAAATATATATTTGTTTTAAATTTATTTAATTTAAATTGACTTTTGAAAAGTAAGCCATCAGGGGATAAGAGGAAAGTCCTCTCATGGATCAGTAACTGGTTAAAAGATGGGAAACAAAGGGTAGGAATAAATTATCAGTTTTCAGAATGGAGAGAGAGAAATAGTGATATCCCTGAGGGATTGGTACTGGGACCATTACTGTTCAACAAATTCATAAATGATCTGGAAAAATGGATAAACAGTGAGGAGGCAAAATTTGCAGATGATACAAAACTATTCAAGATAGCAAAATCTAACTGCGAAGAGTTACAAAGGGATCTCACAAAACTAGGTGACTGGGGAACAAAATGGCAGATGAAATTCAGTTGATAAATGTAAAGTAATGCACATTGGAGAACATAATCTCAACTAAATATACAAAATGATGGGGTCTAAATTAGTTATTAACATTCAAGAAGGATGTTCGAGTCATTGTGGGTGGTTCTCTGAAAATATCCACTCAGTGTGCAGCAGCAGTCAAAAAAGCAAACAGAATGTTGGGAATCATTAAGAAAGGGATAGATAAGAAGACAGAAGATATCGTATTGTCTCTATATAAATCCATGGTACATGCACACCTTGAATACTGTGTGCAGATCTGGTCACTTCATCTCAAAAAAGATGCATTGGAGTTGGAAAAAATACAGAGATGGGCAACTAAAATATTTAGAGGGTATGAAACAGGAGAAGAGATTAAAATGACTGGGACTTTTCAGCTTAGAAAAGAGACAACTAAGGCGGGGAATATGATAGAGGTCTATAAAATCTTGACTGGTGTGAAGAAAGTGAATAAGGAAATGTTAAGTAATGCTTCACATAACACAAGAACTAAAGTCACCCAATGAAATTAATAGGCAGCATGTTTAAAAAACAAATAAAAGGAAGTATTTCTTCACACAACATAAAGTCAGCCCCTGGAACACTCTGCCAGGGAATGCTGTGAAGACCAAAACTATAACCCTCTTTCTTGATGCCCTCAGTCCGCACAGGCTACGTACAGTTCTACTGCCCTTTACTAATGCAATATGAAGAACAAAATTTCATTTCCCTCACCCCGTGCATTCAAGTGATTTGTAACCCAACCCCAGCCCAAATCTATCACTTGGTCATTACAGCTCTGTCTGCTGGATACCTAGGTAGATTAGGTGTGAATGTAAATACAATCTGGTCCTGAAGTGTTTCCCCCCAGCTAATCACTAGCTGTCAGGGACAGCTCATTTAGACTTTGCTTACAAATCATCATTTGAAATTATTAGGTTAGCCAATATCACCAAAATGAATGCACTGATATTGTCATAAAAAACAGCTGTATTAAGGAAGCTAGTCTATGTTCATACTTTTCAAATCTATTATGCTTTTTCAGATACATGTATTTTACCATTCACTGTATATGCTTTTAAAGTGTGTATTAATGTTTCAATTTCCATTCAGATTTCCAAACAATCACTAACTTGGCAACACTGCGTGTAACTAGTTCACAAAACCGGGGAGCGGGGGGAGTAACCCTTCCTGGAGGGGTCTAGGGAAATCCCTGTCATTTTCTGTTAATCTTGATGGCAATTGTGTATGTAAGTCTAGAAGCACAATTTAGGCCTCAGTAATTCAAGAGGTCTTCCTGAGTGTTTCAGAGTTGATAGATCTGTCAGTTCATAGCTTACTATTTATTTATTTTTATCAAATTGTATGTGCTTCTGGGAATGTTAGTGGACGTTTGCTGTGATGCCAGTCTAACTTAAATCATAGCCACACAACTTTTTCACAACCTCCTTTTAACCACTAGGAATAGGATTATTGGGAATTTCATCTTCTGTTTTCTGACAGTTTACATCCAAAATCTACATTAGACTATCATGTAAGTCTTTTCAATATTTGGCCCTTTACGTTGTTTGTTAGGGAACTTTTTTTTTTCTTGACAATTGAGTTAAAATGCATTCACTTTAAAAAGCTCCTGACATCTGATGATAAACTCTGAAAAACATTCTATTTAGAAACAATTATGTTAAAGTAAAATACATTGTGTTTTTCTTTCTTCTTGCTTTAGTACTAGGAACATTTGCATAGGAACAAAATATTTGTTTAATAATCTTGTCTTGATGCTTGCTTAATGTTGTAGTCCTCTTTGTGCAATCAGTATGTTGCTATAAAGACAATTATGATATTATAAACTAAGAACTATGACCTTGGAAGGGAAAAAGTCTGAGGATCAACAATCCCATTTTCAGTTAAATATCCTATGTATTTTATTTTTTAAAATGAAGGGAAGAAAAATAATATAAAAGGGAAATTGCCTCCAGGTAGACTGTGTTTCAAAGTTTTCCAGGAAGTGACGGCATCTTTTTGAAAGTCTCCTAATCTCTCCTTCACTCATAGAACTTTTCCTGCAAAAATGAAAAGACAGCAGAAAAAGTAAAGAAATGTACTTTAATTCCTGCCTGAAGTTAAGTGTCTCACATACAGGATTTCTCATCCTCTAAATATTCTATTGCATCTCTATTTTAGGTTACAGAATCTTGTAAACAATGTATAGTAGAAACTATCATTGGTTACAAAAATAAATTGACATAAATATGTACAGGGAACATTTGCATGCTACATTGTAAGTACCGTAGGTTCCTAGCTGTGTTGTGTTAGTAAAATAAGTGGTATATGTGTCTATATATAACAATTTTTATTTTCCTCCCTAGTTGTGTGCTGCCCATCTACCAACCCGATCAGAGGCACCAAACCACTATCAGGCAGTATGTCGGGCACTATTTGCTGAAACAATGGAGTTGTACACATTCCTGGCCAAAATTAAAAGTGCAAAAGAGGTAAGCAGTTGGAGAGAATTCTGTGTTGCTGATTTGGTTACCAGGGGAGAGTGCTGTGAAAAACTTACTATTTCCGATCACCAGTGACAATCCGTCGCTAGAGAAAATTTTTTATAAAGTGTTCCTACAGTTCAGCTTTCTGCCCCCCATATTTGGTCTCATCCTGATGACTAATTGTTAGAGAGTGGCTTAAGCCCTGAAGCATGTTATTTAGTATCCTTTCCAAAATTAATTATGTTAATTGTCTATTCTTGATAGCCATATAAATGACCAATCCTTTTTTGAATCTTTCTAAGTGCTTGTCCTGAAGAAATTCCTGTGGCAATGAAATCAAGTCGAATTACATACTGTATGAAAAGGTGTTTCCCTTTAGTGAATTTGAATTCGCCATCTTTTAAGTTCATGGGTTGTCCCCTTGTTCCTTTGAGGCAAGCGAAACAGATGCTTCTGATTTGTCTTCCTTATGCCATTAATTATTTTATGTATTTTTATCATTAGTTTACCTCATTTGTTGCCTTTTTAAAGTACACAGTCAGTCTTTTCTATCTCTCTGTATATTTTAGTCTCTCTTCATCTGAAAAGATATGCTTCTGTAAAGCTCTACTTAAGCAAATAAGTGTAAAGAAAATCTATTCTTTTGCTCCCTTATTTTTCTTCTGTTTCATTTCAGGTAAAGATTCTAATGGGTTAATTAATAAAATAGCATATTGTTAATAATATCTGTATATTCATGACTACATCTGATAATAGGATGTAGCGATCTTAGGTAATTATTGAGTGTGTTTCTTCTGAACAATGTTTAATGGATCATTTATTTAGAAAAATAGAGACTGTAGGTCCTCAGCCAACTTGCCCTTAATAGTCCATTGACCAGAAGAGCTATTAAAATACAGTGCTACACAGAATGTATGCTCTGAGAATAGGATTTAGTGTACTCTAACCTCATTCATTAAGGAAAGAACCTTCTTCCTGTCCAGTGAAATAAATGCCTTTGAGGTTAGTCTTCCATTCAGTCTGACTGGTAAGGATCAGTAGATTTTGCTGTTGGCATGTCATATGAATAAAAACTTAATATCATCCTAGTTAAAACTGCCAACTATTCAACAGTGGTGGAGCGTACATGTTAAACAAAAACATTCCACCCTCTGTATCATTATTTACTTAAATTTTTTTGTGGGCACTGGTGCAGTGTGTGTTACACACTTTTTCTGGGTTTTGCCTCATTTGAGAGAATATAGTTTGCTTTCTTTGGAACTCATTGCATTGCTGCAAAAAACTATATACATAGTATGTTCACCACTTCCTTGTGTGTGACATTCCCCAGGGTACAAGCTGAACCACTGAAATGCTGAGTCCCCTTAACTCTTCAGCCTGGGGTGCCTCTTACAGTGCTTTGCTAGTGAAATGCAGCCTCTCCAGGTTCTGCTCACACACAGACATTAGCATATAGTCGCTCCCAGCAAAATTACATGAATGCTCTCCCAGCCACTCATGAACTATATACAGGGTGACATCTGCTAATTCTTAGCCCCAGCCTGGTACCCCAGAAATGTGCACTTTGTGCTGTTGAGCCCACTACTGAACAAACCAAGCTCATTAATAGTCCAACATTTAATCAAAGGAAATGGTTGTGCCTCAACCTCCGTTAACCAGAGTACAGATTCCCCAAACACTTCAACCAAAACACACTGGTTTAGATAAATCAATAAAACATATTTATTTACTAGAGAAAGATAGATTTTAAGTGATTATAAGTGATAAAGGCATAAAAGTCGGAACTGGTTACAAAAGAATTAAAAGATAAAACCGCAATCTAATTCCTATATTTTACCAACTGATGTAAGATTTGAAAGCAAAAAGGTTTCTCACTCAAAAGCTTAGAGCAGTTCATACTAACTGGAACACCTTCCAGCTAGGACCCACCACCCCCAAAACAGTTCAGTGATGCACCTATTGTCTTTCAAGAGATCTTGCTGCCATGAATAGAGATGAGAGAGGAGAGATGAGGAGTAGGTCACTATCTCTCCTTTTTATACTGGAAAAGTCTTTGCTGGGTCCTGGGGTCAGCGGTTCCATTGTGTATGTGCTGTGCAGGCTGTCCTTCAGGCGAGTTGCAAATTTGCTTTTTGTACAACTTCCCTGCCTGTGAATCTCCAATAAACAGGTAATGACTTTGTAGCTCCCTGCTGTGCAAGTGTGTCTTTGTCTCTGAAAAACTAGTTTGAGCCTGCTTTTCTAATTTTGTTACATGCTAATATAAGATCATTATTATGCAGTAGAATCTCATAACTTTACATACAAAGTTGCTACACATATTTTACGAGGATAATAATGTTCAGTAGGTTATGAGTTTTGAAATGATATCTCACAGGGCATACTTTATACACAATATATCATAATCATAAAATAGAGGTGAAAGTGGGGTACATGGTGTCATATGGTCGTCACACTGGGCGCAATTTATTTCCTTTCTGACCTGCCCTTTAATATCCGTGGCCTCATTTCTGAATAGTGGTGAAATAAAATTGGTGAAAAGAGAAATCTCTCATTTTGTAGCTTCTGCTCATCAAGGTCCAGATTTTTAAAACGTATTTAAGCATTGCTCCACTCAGCATTGCAGAGCCTAGTTAGTTTAGTAGGGTATGTCTACGCAGCAAAGAAAAACCCATGGCTGGCCCATGCCAGCCAACTTGGGCTCACAGGGCTTGGGCTGTGGGGCTGTTTCATTGCTGTGTAGACTTCTAGGCTTGGGCTGGAGCCTGAGCTCTGGGACCCTCCCACCATGCAGGAAGTGTACACAGCAATGAGAGAGTCCCGCAGCCTGAGCTCTGCAAACCAGAGTTGACTGGTACAGGCCAGCTGTGGATTTCTAAGTCTCATTTTCAAAAGTGACTTTGGCCTGTAGAAGCCTGAGTCTTATGGAAAGTCAGTGGTACTCAGCCTCTAAGTCACTTTTAAAAATGAGTCTTGGGCTTCTAAATCAATTAGGCATTGTGATGCTGAGCAGAGCAATGGCTAAATCCCATTAAAAATCTGGTCCCAAATCTTTAGCCAATTTGATACCTGTCTTGCCCTGTAAGGCTTACCTAGTTAGCTGGTGTCATGAGGGCAGCTGACCTGTAGCAAAAGCTTAAACACCCTTGCATAGTGGGAATTTCTACACGCTTTTAAATTATACCTCTTAGGAAATCTTTCCAGCAGATATTAACACTTGCTAGCAACATAAAAAAATTAGGAATATGTTATATTCTTTATCACCTGTTTTTGGACACACAGTCTTCATTTTCCCTTTACATTTGGCTGTCAAAGTGGAAAATGATAGGTGTTTCAGTCACAAACTTTTTATGGTCGTGGTCTTGAATCGCTCTCTCTCCTTTAACAGAGCAGCACATAACCCAATATTAATATCACCAGCAGTGGTAAATGTCAATAACAATTTTATTAACAGTAAGTGAAACAATTAGCTAAGTTGTTTACTCAAACTTAGATCCAAAGAACAACATTTCTTCTGTCCCACACTGGCAGCCCATAAAAATGTACCTTGGAGGATAAACATTTGGATCAAACAGTATATTTGCACAATATTCAATGCTATACTTTAATTATGAATATTATAGAATATTGGTAGAGTTACTATCCAGAAACTCAAAATCCTTGCCAAATGTTTCTCTACTTGATCCCCTCTGTGAGTTACTGAAGAAGAGCCACTAATATCCATCCAAGACCTCAGTTTGGAGTCTGTCAGTGCATTTGTTGTGTTGATCAGTAAGGGATCACTACTGAGCAATGCTTTTCCACCTCTCTCCACATTAGGACATGTCTTCTCTACTCCCACTCCTACTGTCTTACAAACGGATGGTTTTGATATGAGATTCAAAAGGGCTATAGCAGCACGAAGCATTTTAGTGGCTGTCTGCAAACCTTTCTCTCATGAGTAATTTAATTGACTGAAATGGGGGATACTCAAATGAGTAAGGGCTGGAAGCCCAGGTCCATAAGGCTGAAGTCTGATGTTAGATAATTGGGTATGTGATCAACTATTACCCTTGGGCAGCACCCTCTTTTATATGTTATGTGTTCTTACATCAGAGATCAGATGTGCAAGTCTATTTTATCTGTTCCCCAGTTATCAGTCAGAATCACTTCCATCAGTAAAACAACCTCTAGAAATGGGAATACATACAGAAATGATAGATTGATTACATTTTTAAACTGCTAAAGGACAAGGCCAGGAATCAGACCCCTATTTATGAAAAGCTCCTTGAAATGTTAAAATTTAGAGACCGTTTAGAGACCATTGCGTTCAAGTGATTCTTTGCTGTTGAGCTGACGTACATTACATAACCTTCCATCTGTCACTGAGCAAAGGAAATTATTTTTCAAATACGGGCCATTTAACAGTAATAACAATTGTATTTGACTGTTTTAAATAATGCAAAAATAAATGTAAAGACATCCATATATTTATTTACTCACACTGCTAGAGAATTGTGTGTGAGAACACAATGTTTTAAAAAATGCCAAATGCTTTCGTTGTTATAAAATGAAGAATGTTGAAATGCTTAATAATCAGACTTCTGGTGTGTAGCCTACAAATCTGTTTCCTACTTTTCTGAACAAATGCTCAGTCTATAACATGTGAATGAGATTTGTAGTGTGGGTTTGAGGGCTCAAGGTCCACTAAGATAACTGCTTAGTATTTTTCCCCTCTAAAACAGAAATCCTCCTGGGCTATGATTTTAATATTGTAGCAAAAATAGCTTCCTCTGTTCTGTTTCCCAAGGGTAAGCACAAATGGATACAGCAGCAGAGGTTCTTCATATGGATTTCGGATTTCAATAAAGTTCTGACAAACACTGCATTTTATTCTAAGTGTTTTGGTTTGCATAATTTGTCACTGAAATTGATTTCTAACCCCACTGATCTTGGCTGATTAAGGAGGGAGGTGATACCGTTAATTCAGTCTAGAAGACTTGGCATGTATGTCCATGACAAGAAATTGTTCCCCCTGAGGAGTACCCAGCATACACAGAAGAGTTAAAGGAAACCTTCATAACCAATGTTTGTAAGGTCAGAACATTTTCCATTTGCGTGTGTTGCTAAATTCCAATGTCTTCTAAATTTGTAACAAGGAAATTATGTAGTATTCCATTATTTTTCAAAACACTGGGAAACTCAAGTCTTTCAGCACACCTTGCAAACAACTCCTGGTAACATTCAATCTTTTGAGCAATTAATATGATGTGAAACTTTCTATATATTAATTCCTAATATGCATTCTGCCATAATATCTAGGTGCTAAGTAGCCTTCAAGCATTTTGGCAATAGGATTTAGACTTGCTATCTCTTCCTTGGCTGTTTTCCTCCCTCATTTAGCTTGTTTGGTATTGTTTTGTTGTTTGCCTTCTGGGAGGCTAAAGCAGATTATTTTGTAGCTTCATTAGTGGATGAAGGTCTGCTTTGCATTGTGACTTAAAACCAATAAGTCTGCTTCATTCTGATCCCCAGTAAAAGGGAGCTCAGAGCCATTCACTGAAAGTGTCTTGCCTTCTGTTACTGGGAGATTCCCCGTAGGGACTGACAGCCACAATATCCCTGATGATCGTAGTTGCGTATCACAATGTCCAAGCTAGGTTTTGGGTTTTTTTTTGGCATGGCATCATATTGGGAGCTCAAGTTCAGTTTTGTGTCCACCGTGATCTTTTGATCCTTTTCAGAGTCACGGCTTTCCAGGATGCAGTCCTACAGTCTGTAGGTGTGGGCTGAATTCTTAGTTCCTGAATGTCTGACTTTGCATTTGGCTATATTAAAACACATTTTGTTTGAATGGGCCCAGCCTACCAGATGATCAAGATAATTCTGTATGACTACCTGGTCCTCATTATTTGCCACTCTGGGTCATTCGGTGTGTCTTTTTTTATTGACATAAAATCAGCACTCTCCCAATCTTCTAAAATTTCTCTGGTATTCCAAGATTTATTGAAGACTAATGTCTGCAGGCCAGAGATCTCCTCAGCCTACTCTTCTAGGACTGTTGGGTGAAAGTTATTTGAGTGTACTGATTTAAAAATGATCACCGCAGTAGATATGCAGTGTAGTTGTAACTGTCTCAGTCCCAAGATATCACCTCATTCACCTTGTCTCTCAAATACCATAGTAGATGTTGTTTAACAACTGGAGTGAAAGGACAGCGTATCTTTTCTGGCCGGCCTTTGCTGTTACAGCTCTCCAGCCCTATGATGGTGTGATATACCTGGACTTGGGCTTTCTCAAATAGAAGCTCCCCCTCTTACTATATTGTGTAGGAACTAATTAGAGGGGTGCCTTATTTTGAAGATGGTCCATCAGTTAGTCAAACCTTTTCTCTCCTCCTGATTCTTAGTGGTAAAGAGAATCAGCTTGGAATCTTATAACATGGTGGTATATTTAGCATTTATGCCAGTTTTGCTGCCTTTGGGCATAACCCAGCCCCACAAACCATATGTTAAGGAACGGAAAGCTTTAATGGTTGCTGAAATGGATAATTGCTGCAGGTATTGTTCAACATTCAAAGTAAAGGTTAAGCAGCTGGAATATGTTAACTCTGTAAAAATAAATGCGTATTGAAGGTAATAGCAGTCTGACTGTTGTCAGCTTGTTCACCAAAGTTAACCTTAGTTCTGAGGAGCAGGAGGAGAAAGAGTTAGGATGATTTTATAATTTTGCAGGCCTTCAACAAAAGTTTACAGTTCAAGAGAAAACAAAGCATTTACAGTTCACAAAGGCTGACCCTGAAATCGTTACCACTACTTTGCATCTGATGGAGAAAAGGATGAATACTTCGACTTCAACACTGATATAAATGCAGAAGTAAATGTAAATGAGACTTTTCTATAATATTTCCTCATTTGGAGAAAGGACTTCTTGCTTTTTAAAGTAACAGACTGATATCACTGATAGTTGCAGAGCATGTACAAGTTTCCATGCACACATTTTTCTCAGTTGTCTATAAAGCACCAGTGGAGATAATGCTAAGCTGTCACTGCATTGTGTGGTCGTTTGAGGAGGACTACAGATGTTCACTAGAAAGTAGGTTCAGACTGCTATGTTTATTTGCTGTGTAATTTGAACAGTATTCAAACACAGAGGTAAAGGAAGTGTTATTGAAGTAGCACACTGTTTTACCTATCTTTGTTAATCCTTTCAGGTACTAACTTAAGCCTAATAAATTTAATTCAAAAGAAAACGATTTGTGAAAGATTGTCTTATGGTATTTATAATGTGGCTCTGCACATGAATTAAAATTAAAAAGTAAGTTAGCAGATTTTTTCAGTGAAACAAGACAATATTGATTATATATATCATTTACACACACTCTCTCTCTCTCACTCTTACTAGGATTACCTTAAATACAGTGTAGAATGAGAAGCTACTGCATGCTCTTTCCCCTGCGGATTATGACTTCATGCAAGTTTAAACAGAATTTAGCAGGCCTTGTATGGACGAGGTAGTTATCGTGATTTGCCGTCAAACTGGGACAATGTATCTAGTGATGCCCGACTAGGGTCTGTCCTAGGTCCAGTGCATTTCAATATTTTCATTAATGACCTGGATAATGGAGTGGAGTGTATGCATGTATAATTTTCAGATAACTTCAAGATGGGAGGGGTTACATCCACTTTGGAGGACAGGATTAGAATTCAAAAGGACGTTGAAAAATTGGTCTGAAATCAAGAAGGAAAAATCTAATAAAGACAAGTGCAACGTACTACACTTAGAAAGGAAAGATAAGTACAACTACAAAATGGGGAATAAATGGCGAGATGGTAGTACTGCTGAAAGGAATCTGGAGGTTACAGTGGATCACAAATTGAACATGAGTCAACAATGTGATGCAGTTGTGAAAAAGAGTAGTATTCTGAGGTGTATTAACAGGAATATTTGTATGTAAGACTCAGGTGGTAATTGTCCCACTCTGCTTGGCACTGATGAGTCCTCAGCTGGAGTGCTGTGTCTAATTCTGGACACCACACTTTAAGAAAGATGTGGATAACTCAGAGTCCAGAGAAGAGCAACAAAAATGATAGGTTTAGAAAGCCTGATCTGTGAGGAAAGGTTAATAAAATTGGGCAGGCTTAGTTTTGAGAAAAGACGACTGAGGAAAGATCTGATAAGGATTGTGGTCATTTGTTATCAGTGTTCACTGGAGATAGAACAAGAAATAATGGGCTTGATGTGCAACAAGGGAGATTTAGGTTAGATATTAAGAAAATCTTTCTAACTAGAAGGATAATTAAGCTTAAAATGGGCTTCCAAAGGACATTGTGGAGGTTTATAAGAACAGTTTGGACAAACACCTGCCAGGGATGGTCAAGGTTTAAGTGGTTCTGCCTCAAGGGCTGGATTTAGTGACCTCTTGAGGTCCCTTCCAGCTCTAAATTTCTCTGATTCTAAGCTAGGACCCAGAAGTGGTGAAACTGAGGTAATTTAAATATGTTCTGTTGTCATATTTTTTTTAACCCTGCCAGGACTGATGCTTGAACTTTTTGTTTTTATTAAGGCTATTTTTCTTCTGTTTTGTAATGCAGTGGATGAAAACTTGTTAATTCTCTTATAATGGACAGTACTCAGAATGCATGTGTCAAGATTTCAAAGATCCTCATAGATTCTATGAGTAAGCTGCTCTAAAACCAGGTCCACATGATATGTGGCATCCTGGGGTGTGGCCTTATTTACAAATAAATTTAAGAATAAGAATAAGATGGTAGAGTTCAGCTCAAACTTTTACATGAGAATTGGCTGCTTGTATAGGTCTTATTCCAGGACTGCTCAGACCAGCTCCTCTTTCTAGAGATCCAGTCCCACCTTGCTTTGTGACCAGACAGGGTAAAATTGTTTCAGTGAGTCAGAAGAATCTAACCTTTTCTCACTCGGGCCAACACCTGCTAACACCTGGGATGTTTCAAGCACACACTGCCAGTCTATTAGGGTACATCTGCACTGCAATAAAAAAACCTGTGGCACCAAGTCTCAGAGCCTAGGTCAATTGATTCGGGCTTGGGCAGTGAGGCTAAAAATTGTAGTGTAGATATTTGGGAACAGCCTGGAGCCTGGTCTCTGAGACCCTTCCCACTCACTCAGTCTCAGACTCCAGCATGAGCCTGAATGTCTACACTCCAATCTTACGCCCTGCAGCCTGAGCCCTGCAAGCCCAGGTCAGCTGACCCAGGCCGTTGTGGCCATGCCATGGTCTTTAATTGTAGTCTCTACCTTTAGAGACATTCTGAGAGAGGAGAAGAAAGGACATACTTTTAGCTACACCTGGAATACATTGAACTAGAAGAACTATTTGGATGTGGAGTAGTGGGGGGGGTATAATAGTTAAATGTTTGCTTACATATGTCTCTAATTAGGCGAGTCAAAACCACAGTCTTTTTTCCTAGAACTATTGCATTAAAATTATGCCTATTCTTGGAGGATTTCTTGAAGCTTTAAATTTGCCAGGATATTTTCCTGTGCAGTAGTTTTTATTTATACCATTACAATTATTACTCAGCAGCTAAGACTCCGTTGTTAACTGCCATACTCAGCCCACACCAGAGCTTATTTACAGGCTAAAAACTTACACTCTGGTCTGAGGTCATTTTAAAAAAATAAATCATTTCAGAACTTGTTGGTTATACAGTTAGCAGTATCTAACTCTCGTGTCCTTTAAATCACAAGCTATTTTGAAAGGCACTGTCTGGGTCCCACTGATAAAATCTGTGTTGAAAAGAAAAGAAAAGAAATTTCATTCTTCGCAAGAGCTTGTTGTAGCTAAAGGAAACAAATGCCTTTGGAAAGTCTTAGGGTGCAGTCAATGTCCGTGAATGAGGCAAGCTGAATTTGAACCAATGAATGAGATCACTGAGTGAAATCAGAGTTGTCAGAACAACTAGAAGCACTCTAATATCTTCTAAATTTTATCTTCTACCCAAACCCTCCCCTGCCCTGTACTTACCCCAGATTTTCAGGACTTGGCCATTAGATTTTGTGTCATATAAGTTGTATGATCAAGAGCCTGCCTATAATGTATGTAATTGAAAAAAAAAAAAAAAAGGGCCAATAATGGTGTTAAGAAATTGGATGTGAAAGTAAGTCTGCTGTTGTGTCACATTAATGGTAGTAGTAAGCATTTGATATCCTGTACTCTCCCCCAAATCCTCTGTAGCAAAATAATTTTTAAAAATTCCAAGGGCCCCTATGAGATGCTGTCTGTCATGTAGGATCTCTGAAATCAATTTTAATAGCTACCTGCACTGCTTCATTGAAAGAGTCTTCTGAGGCTTAGAGCAAAGATTTAAACTGTAGCAGTTTCAGTATAATGTATAATAAACAGAAAATTATATTTTTAAACCTCTTTTTATAAATGTTGTTTAAAAAAAAGAATACCTTCCATTATAGGGAGCACCCAAGTGTTATGTTGGCTTAATTACGTTGCCAGCTCAGGAGGACGACAAATATTTCTGTGCTACATACATAAATAATTTAAACGTTTCCAGATCTGTAACCTACTGATTTAATCTCGTAATATAAACTCGAGGTTTAGTGAACAAAAGTTTGGAGCCAGTTATGTTTCATGAAAATGCATGAATAAACAATTGGAAAAATGTAAATAAGACCCTGTTAAAGTGCAGTTCTATTCTGAAACTATCTACAAACATGGCACAGGGAGTTTCCATGCTTGTGTCTCCATGATTCCATTTCAAAGGCATTCAGTTTACAAGCAAAAAGTTGTATTCTATATAAATGTGATTTTTATGTATGATGTGAATATATGAGACTATTTCCATAAGTGCAAAGAGTCCATTTATTTAAGTTTTGAATTACACATTTGTTTGTTTTAATGTTAGGTGGTCCAATAAACCCACTCTATGATCTACTGTAGCATTCAGTCACTGTTCTTATTCTAGTCAAAGTCTGAAAATTTGGCTCTTTATTAAGTAAGCTTCACCTACATTGAGGAGGAACATTTTCTTTTTTAAATTTTTTATTTTGTCATTATTAACATATATGAACTTTCCACACAAGTATTAAGAAATCTTATTAATAACCTGTATTTGTTATCTTTAAAAGATCCCTTTGTGGTTGGTCAAGTTCTTATTATCTGTGCATTTATTTTTTTCAAATCCCTAAAAAAATATATTTTAGTCTGCTTGTAGATGAGCGGACTCACCCCTGCGGTGCCTCCTGCTGGTGTCTTCCAGGAATTAGCTTGATTCAGCTCTGTAGTGCCCTCTGCAGGCCGGTGATCTGCCTGTCCTCTGGCCCCCATGTCCCTCCCTGGACAGTGCCCTTTTACATGGGGTGCTGCCCCCTGGCAGTAACCCCTTTTAAATAAAAAATAAATAATTGGAGATATACCTATCTCTTAGAACTGGAAGGGACCTTGAAAGGCATTGAGTCCAGCTCCCTGCCTTCACTAGCAGGACCAAGTATTGATTTTTGCTGCTCCAGATCCCCTAAGTGGCCCCCTCAAGGACTGAACTCACAACCCTGGGTTTAGCAGGCCAATGCTCAAACCACTGAGCTATCCCTCCCCCTCTCAGGGTCTCCCCTCCCTGGGGAACTCCCACCTTCTATCCCCACCTTGCCTCAGTATATGGCTACTGCCAGTCATTGTCTAGCCCCACGCCCTGGGGCAGACTGCAGTATCAGCCTACTCATCACTAGCAAGGAGGGTTTGGACCTGCTGCCTTGGTCTACCCCTGGGCTGCCCTCTGCAACCCCCAGTACCTATTAGTCCAATGCTAGGCCGCAGCCTGGGGCTTTCCAGGCTAGAGCTCCCCAACTCCTCTGCCTTTCCCCAGCCCTGCTTCACTCAGGTACCTTACGTCCAGTTCCCTGCAGCCAAGCCCATCTCCCTCTATAGCTAGAGAGAGAGTTCTGAGCTCCTGGCTCCCAGCCTCTTTATACAGGCCAGCTGTGGCCTGATTGGGGCGTGGCCCAGCTGCAACCACTTCCCAATCAGCTCAGTTTAGTAGCTCCCAGCCACAATCTTCCCCCCGAGCTGTTTTAAGCCCTTCAGGGCAGGAGCAGGGTAAGCACCCTGCTACGCTGCTTTATATAAAACTCTCATTTTTTCCATTGAAAAGAGTTCCTAGGCTTGGTTTCTCCATACTACTAATACTGGGGGAATTTGTCCATTTCCAAAAACAAGCTATCACGTATCTGATTGCTAGTACTACACCTCTACCCCGATATAACACGACCCGATATAACGCAAATTCAGATATAACGCGGTAAAGTAGTGCTCCGGGGGGGGGCGGGCCTGCTTGCTCTGGCGGATCAAAACGAGTTCGATATAATGAGGTTTCACCTATAACGTGGTAAGATTTTTTTGGTTCTCGAGGCATTATATTGGGGTAGAGGTGTAATTGTGATACCAGTGGGTCTTTCCTCAGGTCAATAACCAACTTTGGGCTGTAACCTAATATCGTCACTGTGAGTAGTCTGTCTTTAGCTATCTTGAAATTTCTATTTGTTTTCCTCCCAAATACTATTTTCTTATGTTATTCCCACGATATGTGCAGAAAAGTCCCATTCCTTCATATCCTCTCCAGCATTTATGAATCCTTTTTTATATATAGAAGGGCATCTTTCATTAACAATTTTGGAAGTCTAATTTCTAATCTGCTGTACATGTTCTGAAAACATTCCTTGGAATATCCAGCATGTAAATTTTGAAAGATGAATAGACGCAGAAGAAACCGTATTCTATTAAACCTTTTCTACTTTATTTCAGTATAGTTCTATGTTCTTATACAGCTTATGTACTATATTGCTTTTAATTGACAGAATCTGAAGAAGATTCAGGAAATGGACAAAGAAAGGAGTGATGAATCCAGCACAGACCTTGATGAGTTGAAAAATGCTGATTGGGTAAGGCTGTAGTTATATACCATTGTTTTCAACAGGTTATATTTTGATGAAAAAATCTAATGTTCTTAAGATGCTTGTTTACTATCACCTGCTTTCTGTAAAAAACAGTATTTAAGGTTTTTTTTTGTTTCTATAATATGAATTAGTAATAACTCATAGAAAAAGTGGAAAACAAATGAAATCCAACACTGCCATCAATGATTTACTGAATTACATTGTCATTTTGGGATTTCTGTTAGTGACTAGAATAATCCACGAGATTTGTTTTCTAGTTCAAGATGGGTTTTGAGCCAGGTTTTCAAACCCACTGTACCACCTACCTACTTCATTGTTGTAAAAAATAAATTTAGTCTTATTTAGTTGGTTCAGAGATGCTCTGATGTGACGAGTCAGCTGTTCTTGTCTTAACCACATTGGTACTCAGTAATAATGAGTGTATAATAAGTGTTCTGAAACCCAGTTTGTCTCCTTTGGCTCTTCAGGCCCGCTTTTGGGTACAGGTGATGCGAGATTTGCGGGACGGTGTTAAACTTAAGAAGGTTCAAGAGCGTCAGTATAACCCACTTCCAATAGAATATCAGCTCACGCCCTATGAAATGCTAATGGATGACATTAGATCCAAACGGTATACCTTAAGGAAGGTTATGGTGAGTTAAGAATACCATTGTGATAAATCTGTACAGTCACCAATCACCATTACTTTCACTTTATTTTTCAAAGAAACTCAGAATTGTTACTTCAGTCATGTAGTTAGCTATTCTTACATTGTTTTTACTGTTTCCTAAATTTTGAATATTTATTAATTAAGAAAAAATGGATCCATCAAAATGTTGTGCATCTTGCTTTTAGGTGACAAGAACTAAAATATTTCAGGAGACAGGAAACCTACGTTTGATATGCTTGAACAAATGGATTTTGTGTTGACTTGCTAGTAACACTAACATTCAAGTTAACAGTCTTGCCGTACTTCCCAATCAATATCAATTTTTTGTTGGCTCTTCATACTGTGGAGTATATTACTGACAGATCATAACATAATTTTGTAAGGATATATGTTACGTCAGAGCTGCTTGGCCATGGTACTTTTCCAAGTATGAAATGCATGAGAATGGCATCTCATACTGTCATAAAAGAGGGAAGCAAACTTCATCATAGGCACTTAAATTATTGAAGTAGGACAGTCCAATCTAAAGCTCAGGAATGATACATTATGGGAATCAGTACCTTCTCTTGAAGTCTTCAGCTTTATTAAAGTCTCACAAGTTCTGATTTGGGCGTGACTGTTTCAGCACAATGCAGTGTTCCTTTGGAGTCAAGAGAACAAGTTGAGACATCGAGGCAAGCTTTCAAATATCAGTGAATTACTTTCCAGACACTCATGTACAACTTAGGAGTGACTGTCAGGAAGATGCACTTTCTGTATTAGGATCACCTACTCCTTGGTATGTCCTGGAGTCTCCCAGACCTTCTATTGCACCTGCTTCATAAAATGGTTTTTTAAATGCAATTAATCATGGATACCAAGGACTGAAAATTTCTTAACAGTGATGAGCACATTCAGAAATCCATGTGTAGTTGCATGGATTTGAATGGTGTCAATGCTCGCAGCACTGAGAACTGCCCTGAGTTTTCCTGGTTTGTTTTTGCCCACTAATTGCACAGATGGGTGGGGGTTTCCATAGGATTTTAGGTTTCTTGACAAAAACTCACCAGATTTTCATTGTGTTGAAAAAGCTATTTTCCCACCCAAAAATATTTTGATGGAAGGTTTTTAACAAGCTCTATTGTTGATACACCTTGTCCCTTGCTCTAGAATCACAGAATTTTTCACTGAGCTTGGATGGCTTCTGGTTCTTTCTTGCCCCATCCCACCCCCAATAGATTGGCACATAGAATAGAATGGAAATATCTACTCCTTATAATAGAATGTAGCCCCACACCCACTTTCTCTCACAAGAAGTCATTGTGATTATGAATGGTAGTCTGGAAACTATTGATGAACCAATAGACGTTCCATAATAATCACTCTAAACACTTATATGGTGCTTCATGTGTTTCAAAGTGAAATGTAAACATACCTTATCAGTCCCCACAGCTCTCCTGAGAGCTAGGCAAAGTGTGTTGTTAGCCTTATTTTACAGATAGGGAAATAGAGTTATTCCTGATGTGACTGGTTGTGCTCTACTATCATGTGAGTGTGACAGATATAGGTCATAGGTTGTATCTTTGGGTCAGGGTGGGCACCTCTCTCATCCCAGATGTCCTTCCTTGGATATGGACATCACTGTAGAGCCAGTTTGGAGTTCAGGGTGTAGCTCTGTGTAGTCTTATGGGGGATTCCCCCCTTCTGCAGGCAAACAGCAGTCTGAATGAAAAAGGCCAACAAAATAATCCTGCAGCCCACAAAGCAGTCTGCTCTCACCCCTCAAGGCAAAAGTTAAATAGTTTCTGTAAAGGGGACCAGTCGAGATTCCTAGCTCCCTGAGAGGTCTGAGGGGGCCCGGGCTGAGTGTCCTGACTTCTAGAAAGGAAAACAAAGCAAAGATAGTCACCGCATTTCTCCAGGGGGAGCAGGTGACATATGCTCTTCAGCAGCTTTCCTGCAATTGATGCTGCTGTTGAGACACTATGGTGATGAGGGCAATATAAGTACATAGCTGGGTAGTAATGCTATCTATCTTATAGCTAAGGTTCGGAGAGCTGTGTTATTTTTAATATCAATCACAGAGCAAAGGAAAAACAAACCTGGAGGCCCTTTACTTTTGACACAATACATGGATTCAGTACAGAAATTTTGTTTGACTAGGAGCCCTGGGCGATATTCTAGTTCACCTTTTGCCAACATAGCCTCTAATTTGACCTCTGTCAAGTTAGCATCTATCTCTTCTCAAAAGATTTTCTTTGTGTGGTTGGTGCTGAAGGCAAAGCTGCTCTTTCTGACTTCCAGATGCTAGCTATGTACTATATGCCTGCAGGCATCCATGTCTTTCCTGCGCCTCTTATATGTGAAAAATACTAGGCAGGTTGTCTAAAGCCACTTTTGGTCATATGGGCATAAAAGTGAATTAAACTTAGAATCTGCTGCAGGTACAAAATCTATGGCACTGTTTCTGACACTGTTGCTAGCTTTGTCTGACTACAACTTGCTTGTACCTCCATGCTAGAAAAATAACTAGTTTCTTATTATAAAGTTTCCACCTCGTAGTTTGTGTTTTGTTGCTGAGCATGCTCAAAGAATTTCTGTGCAGAAAATTGTATAATAGTATGGCTGCAGTTTGATAGGAAATGAAATTTACTGAAGCTTGAAGGGTTCACAGATCCTTACAAGTTCAGTTAGCTCTCCTGAGTACAGCATATTTTAGCTGTCTGTAATGGGTCATAGCTAAATATATATATATTCCCAATGGAGAAGGCTGTAATATCTTTCTAGATGATGAAGCAAAAATAAGAGTCCCAAATCTGAATTGAAAAGCAATGAGGGGAAAAGGGATTATTTTTCTTCCTATCAGTCAAAACATACACATGGTGAAATTGTGTTTAAAGTTAATTTAAACAGTGAGAAGTCAATAGAGTTAGGCACCAAAATCACTTTTGAAAATGGGACTTAGCCAATCTAAATCATTTAGACCGTGCAATGCTGAGCTGAGCAATGCCTAAATACCTTTAAAATATGAGCATTAATTCTGAATTAATGAATTTATTATCATAATACCCTGTGAGGTGAGGTGTTTGTATTATCCCCATTTTATACATTGAGAATTGAGGCATGCAGATTAAAGTCAAATTTATCAGACATGTCGATTAATTTTGGGTGCCCAATATGAGAAGACTAGGACTTGGTTTTTCATAGTACTTAGCGTTTGATAGCACTTTATATGTTCAGAGCAGAACTCCCAGTGACCTGAATTGCAACTGTGACTGCTCAGCACTTCTGCAAATCAGAGCTTGGGTGTCTCCAGCAGGACACCTAAAAAATAAGGAACATGCAATTAATAGCTACCTGTGAAAACTTTGGTTTATGTATCTTGTCCAGCATCACATAGGAACTCTGTGGCAAACAAAGGGAGAGAGAGAATGCAGGTCTCTTTTGTGGCATTCAATTACCGTAATTGTGAAATCATTCTTTTCCTGCAGTTCCTGCCTCCTTGACCACACATCTGACCACCTTAGTAAGTGGGGCAGCACAGAGACAACACCTGCCTTCACAGTACAATCCTGAATCCTCCCCAGAGTACTGTCCTTCTTATGTACTCAGAGAGCAGGGGTCCTGTGGGGAAAAAAATAGTCTTTAACTACATGATCACATACTATCATAATGCATATGCACAAGGGGAGTCTGAATACAGAGTCTTACAATGGAAAGCTTCAGGCAGTCTTAACTATACTTATTGATGCCTGAGTCACCTATAATGCATACACACCAAAAATATGTGTACAATCTTATGGCTTAATTGTATTTACAGAAAGAATATACTGCATTAATAATGCAAGTAACAAGGAGAAGATGATGAAATGTAAACTTTTCAGAGCTCTCTGTCCAGTGCACTTGTACTTTACTTTAGCATTTGTATATAGCATTTCACAGTAGGTATTTTTCATGGTGCATATGTTGTCATGTGAGTGCTGGGAATAGCTGTTTTAGAAATGATGTAGCGTACCTTACCTGTGGTCAATTTCATTTCAACTGAAATTTTCCAGATCATACAAAACATAGTATCAATTGATTACTGCATTGTCAGTTGGATACATTGTTCTACTTTGCTTTTTCTAAAGTGTTGCTTGGTATGGCTGTGTTGAGAGAGCTTCATTTCAGTGGTGAGGAGAGCAATTCTTTTGAATGTCATTTGTAATGTGCTTTTCAATCACTTGGGATCAAAGGCATGTTATAAATACAAGATATTTAGTATCATAATCATTCAAAATTAGACTTGCCATTTGCAGCCAACCTGTTTATCTACAAATGACGTTTGTTTTTTGAATGTGAAAGCAGTGGGCTGAAAGTAAGTGTGGGAAGCCTTCTTGACTGTGTTTTCTTCTCATTGTGCTTTTGCTATGTGGTTATTTACATTTCTGGTAGATCTTATACACTCAGGCCATAATTTTTCTAATTGGTAATGTTACTAGTTTTAATGTACTCTTGTACAAAATTCTTCGGAATTTTAAATGTAATCATTTTTCTTTCATTTTGATTCTTACAAAAGAAACATTTGGAATATTTTTGACAGTGCTTTGAGATAGTTTGATTAAATGTCAATATGTGATTGGTTCCAGTCTGGTATCTGAGCAGAACTACAGTTATGCAACAGTTTTTTTCTGTACCTGGCTCGGTGGCACAGATATGCTTATATTGTGCATATCTGACCTAATCTATTTAATCCATAGCCAAGACTTTTATTTCTGTAAGGGCATTCATAGCCACCAGTTCCTGTAATCACTTTTTAATAAATAATGCTTGTGAAAGAGTGTCCATTTTGGAAACAGAAGTTAGTTTGACTACAGAAAAAATACAGCATTTACAGTGGCAATGAAAGCTTTTCCATAGTGCACAGAGTCTCAGCTTTGACCATAAGTCCTTGGAATTTCTACTGAGGCTGTTGATAATACCAGTTACTCTGCCATACGCTTCCTTTGTGACCTTGTGGGAATCAGTTGGGCAAATTAGGTGCTTCAGCTTTCCCAGTAGTTAAATAGGGATTCAAATACACCTCTACCTCGATATAACGCTGTCCTTGGGAGCCAAAAATCTTACCGTGTTATAGGTGAAACCGTGTTACATTGAACTTGCTTTGATCCACCGGAGTGCGCAGCCTGCCCCCCTGGAGCACTGCTTTTCCGCGTTATATCCAAATTCATGTTATATCAGGTGGCGTTATATCGAGGTAGCGATGTACTTACTGATTGTATAGGGGTGATAGGAAGGTTAATTCAGGGAGTAAAGCACTTTGAGATCCTCAGGTCAAAAGTATGATAGAACTGCGAAGTGGTGTATTATTTATTTTATATTGTGATGTAGACAACTGTCCCGTTGGGACTGGACTGAGATCACCAGCTCACCAAACAGCTGTCAAATGTTAACAACTTTCAATCACTACTAACTTTGACAATGCTTGAACCAGTGACCTGGAGGAAGAAGACTTCATGTCTCGGGTACGTCTACACTGCACGATTATTTCGAATTAGCTTAAACCGATATTACAAAACAGATCTAATAAAATCGGTTTAGCGCGTCCACAGTGGGATCCCGAAATCGATTGTTTGCGTCCATGGTCCAAAGCTACCATCGATTTCAGGAGCGGTGCACTGTGGGTAGCTGTTCCTCAGCTATCCCATAGTTCCCACTTCCGTGTTGAGAGCACAGTGCCTGATGGGGCAGAAAACACTGCCCCGGGTGGTGCTGGGTACAGCCTCACCCCTCCCTTTGTGAAGGCAGCAGACAACCCTTTGGCGCCTTTTTCGCGGAGTGCATTGAGCAAACGCCATAGCACAGCAATCTTTCCTTTTTTTTTTCACGTGGTGGAGGGGGGGAATAAACTGAGGAGCTGTTCCCTGAACCACGCCAGACACTGTGTTTGAACCTACAGACATTGGGAGCTCAGCCAAGAATGCAAATAATTTTCAGAGACTGCTGTGGACTGTGGGATAGCTGGAGTCCTCAGTACCCCCTCCCTCCCTTCATGAGCGTCCATTTGAGTCTCTGGCTTCCCGTTACGCTTGTCACGCAGCGCTGTGTATCCTGGAGTTTTTTATTCAAACGCTTTGGCATTTCGTGTTCTGTAACGGAGCTGGATACAACAGATTTGTCTCCCCATACAGCGATCAGACCTAGTATCTCCCGTACGGTCTATGCTGGAGCTCTTTTTCGATTTCAGACTGCATCGCCAGCCGTGCTGATCAGAGCTCCACGCTGGGCAAGCAGGAAATGTAATTCAAAAGTTCGCGGGGCTTTTCCTGTTTACCTGCCCGCTGCATCCGAGTTCAGATTGCTGTCCAGAGCGGTCAGTGCTGCACTCTGGGATGCCGCCCGGAGGCCAATAACGTCGATTTCCGTCCACATGAACCCTAATCCGAGTTATCACTATCGAATTTAGCGCTACTCCTCTCGTTTGGGAGGAGTTCCGAAATCGATTTAAGGAGCCGTTTAACTCGATATTAATGATGACGTCGTGTGAACGGATACAGCGTTAAATCGGTATATTGGCCATTAAACCGATTTAAAGTCGCAGTGTAAACCTGGCCTCACTACCAATCATGTGAACTATGCAGACCTATGAAAACTATCAGGTCTTCTAAAAAGAAGGGGGAAAACATAATTGCTTTAAAAATATTCTCCCCATCATAAAATGTCAGTAAAAAACCATGTAATTGAAATATTTTCTTTTTTAATGTTTTTGGTGAATATGGAGGATGTTGGAGAGTTCTGTGTTTCTATCAATAACATATGCACCTCAGTTTACCTGATTGCAGAGAATTAAATCAAAGGAAGCTATTGGGAGGAGTCAAACAGGAAATCGAACTACAATAGAGAAAAGATACACCCGTGAAAATACCAATGGTGTTTAAAGGAATGGTGGAGGAACTATTAACTGGGAAATGCTCCCCTGCCTGGCTGTAACCAAGCGATCAAACTTTTTCTCCATGCCTGAACAAGGAACAAAGGGACCCTAAACTGTTAATGACCCTGACCTATCAGTTTTTAAAGGAATGAGGGGATGAGCAGGCAGCAGCAGCTGGCGATGAGTCTCTTACAAAGAGATATTGAGAGATTGCTGCAGAGGCTGTCTGCCTCTCTCTTGGCCCAGGAATGGGAGAATCTTAGTTTCAATATGATACACGCACCATGTAGTCCATCTGTTATTTTAACCCATTTCTCTGAACACTGTGTTCTGGCTGACTAATAAATCAGGCCTTGTGAAAATCATGGAATTTTATATATTTATTCATTTGTTTGTTTTTTAGAAACTTCATGGAGTGACATAGGTAAAGCAGAGAATTTCACGGAATAGGCACAAAATGCAGTCAGAAAAAGGTCACTGCTGCATTCATTTGCCTCAGACTGGCCATTGAGTCCCTCCCACCTGCCAAACTGCTTCAATCTTTTGCTGGAGCATGCTCTGCGAGTTGCAACTTGCATGAGAGCAGCTGGTTTATTATATATTCTATATCTACAATATATTACTGAAAGATTTTCTCTGCAATGCGTAGTATATGTTTCTCCTTATCTCCAAATTGAGACATCTGAATGAAATTATGTTGTAGCTCTGAAGACAAGAAAAAACACTTACATACACAGAGACATTTCTCTTTTTTCCTTTTCTTTTTGCAGGATATACTTTTTGCTGGCTTAGTTTTACTAAGTATTAATTTTAGATATGCTGTCAAACTCTATAGTTCTCTTCCAAGCTCCATTTATACTTCAAAATATTTTTAAAGCTTGAGTAAATTGATAAACTTTGTAAGGTGACCTGAGGCCGGGAAATTCAGAACGCAGCCACGCCATAGTAGCACTATCTACTCCTGGCAGGGTGTGCTGACATGGGCATTGTGGTTGATAGCAGTTGCTAGATCTGAAAGAATGAGAATGGAAAGTTGATCTTTTTCCATTGCCAGAAGCAGATCATCAGTCAATGGGACTAGCACAGTGTGTGCTCTTGTACCCAGTCTGAAACAAGGCTGAAAAGAGGTCAAGGAAATCTCAGGCTCTTTGATAATGCCCAAGTTGCCTCATTATGACTCACTTAGTAGCCTTCCCTGAAAGAAGAATATTATATTAGAGGCAGTATAAGAGTTATTTGTTTTGCCAGGCTCATGAGTTGCTTTCCTAGATGTGGCTCTAGCACTTGTTCATTTGAGGCCTGTTGGCACACTGTCCTCCAAAGAGCAGTATTGACAAATTTCCCTAGTAATGAACCCAGTGTTCTCCCACAAACATACTGGAAGCTCTAATGTCTGATTGCATCAAAGATTAATCCTAAATCTTATTAATTAATATGATTGCGCTTGCACTTATTCTCCATCTGTACATCTGCACTCATTTTCCATTTGTAAAACCAAAATGCTCTTATCTGCAGCATTTCTTGTCTATGTATTGCATACAGATTATTCCTCTCTTTGAGACTGATGACAGTTTTAGGATATATTTAATTGTAAGTGTGAAACTCTACAGGTTTTCCTCAGGATATTATGATCTCATTACACTGCAAAAATGTGAATAGAAAGTATAAAAATACTCATTTCATTTTTCTCCTTTCAGGTCAATGGGGATATTCCACCTCGATTAAAAAAGAGTGCTCATGAAAAAATCCTGGATTTCATCCGATCCCGGCCCCCATTAAATCCTGTATGTAATCCAGTATGTTTTTTTGCAGTGAAAGGCTGGCTTTTTTCAATATGTTTGTGTTTTAGTGTTTTCTTTTAAAATGGTGTAGTAGTACAAATTATATCTGTTGTTTGTGTGCTGTGCATTTATTCTTGTGTGTTTCACATAAGAACAGTTTAATGTTTCTGGTCTGTGTAGGAAGATGATTGTAAAATCCTGAAACCTTAACACTTATCTTTAGCAGTTATCCAATACCTTTGTGAATCTGTGTTGGTCTTACCTGCTTATAAAATTGTACTTCCAATGTTCTTGTTAAAAAATCTCTGTGAGGAATATACTCAACTGTGTTTGTAAGTGAACGAAAGTAAAATCACTTCAGAATAATCCGCTATTTAAAAGAATCCTTGTGAAATCACTTTCCAGGAATAATGCTTAGAATGAACATTCATTCTTTTTATACCCAAGGCCTCTGCAAGAAAACTGAAACCAACCCCACCACGGCCACGCAGCCTCCATGAAAGGATACTGGAGGAAATCAAGGCAGAAAGAAAGCTGCGCCCTGTCTCACCAGATGAGATCAGGCGTAGCAGGTTAGGTGAGTACTTGCTTTTTCTTATACTAGTTTTGAGCAGCAGTACTTGCACAAAACTGCCCCACATAAGGATATTGGCAATGTCTGCACTGAGCTCAATTAAAATGGAGACTAAAATAACCCTTACCTTTTCAAAAGAGGGTAGAGCCTGCAGGCTCTGTTAGTGCTATGCACCCTTTCTTGTAACTTTAGGAATAGAAGAGTTTAGTACCTTGAAATTATTGTTTTCTTGTTTTAAAGGTAAAAGATGTCTGATTCAGACTGATTGTGTCAGGTTTCTGATGTCATAATTAGGGGATTTTAAGTGATATAATGTTGATTATTGTGCAGAGGGAGTTACATTAGATCGTCTCATGGACGGGAATGGAGGTTTGTTTCCCTAATATGCAATATAAAGTGTTACACAGAGATATTTTTTAAATTCATTTTATTCTTTTGTTTCCTGCTCTAAGCTCCATTAATCTCACGGTCCTTTATGGATTCTCTGCGTTTAAGTTTTCCTGAACTTTTGAGCTGAGAGCGTTCAGTCATTTTTGGATGTAACTCTTTGCTTCATTGTATAAGTTATGGAGCCCCTATAAGCGTTCATACATATTTCAGTAAGTGACTGATTCAGATCTATATTGCAAAGCAGTTTGTTTCTGAAGTGTATATGAAACAATCAGTTGCTTATTGTAAAATTCTGTAAGTGTGACATTTTTCACAAGTTGCCACTTGATGCCTCAGAACCATTGAACTAAAGCAAAAGATGTTGCAAATATTCCAAACTGTTACTTCCATTTTCCTTCTTTAAGTGTAAAGTATTTAATTGTCACAGAGAAGCTTTGTTAAGTGGATTTATGCAGAGAAAGAGTGACGTCTTGTGGCTAAAGAGACCAAAAAACAACATACACCTGTATTCTCTGTTGTTCTGCTTGGCAGGATATTTATGCCTGATGAATTTATTTAAAGGCAGGGGTCCAAACTCAAGTGGGTTGTATTTATTCATTGTCTGTAGGGGAAAATTGTTACCACTCTTATTTCAGCCAATTTTGGAGGGAGTGTTTGTGTGGCACTTGGATGCTTTTTAGCAGCAGGATGTTCTGAAGACTGTTTTGCAGACCATCTGGAGCCTCCTGTGGACTTGATTTATGGCTGCCACAGCTATTGGTTTCTTTTTACCTGCTCAGACCCTTTTTTATGTGAAAGACTGTGGAAGCTCGGCAGAATCTCGAGTGGATTCCTTTTCTTTACTTAAGTATATAAAATTCAGCTTTAATATACAATATGTTCTCCATTTGGGAATTCTCTTAGAATCATAGAACTAGAAGGGACCACGAAAGGTCTTCAGGTCCAGTCCCATGCACTGAAGGCAGGACTAAATCTTGTGGTAGTCCTTTTTCAGCCTGGTCAGATTTTTCACCACTCAGTTATATGGCTCTGTCATAAACAGATAGTAGGAGTTAATTGAACAGAAGTACGTTATATCTCTTTTGACTGTAAAGGGTTAACAAGTTCAGTAAGCCTGGCTGTCACCTGATCAGAGAACCAATCAAGGGAACAGAATACTTTCAAATCTTGAGGGAGGGAAGTTTTTGTGTGTGCTGTTAGTTTTTGGTTTTTGTTCTCTCTGGGGCTCAGAGGGACCAGACGTGCCAACCAGGTTCTCTCCAATCTCTCTGATACAGGCTCTTATAAGTTCAGAATGTGGGTACTATGGTAGATAAGGCGAGTTAGGCTTAGTTGTTTTTTATTTGGAAATGTACATTTGGCTGGAGGAGTAATTGTGCATTTGGCTGGAAGGAGTTCAAATTTGTATTTTGCTGAAAGGATTTAATTGTACTTGTATACTCAGGCTGGGAGGGTATTCCCAGTATCTATAACTGAAAACCCTGTACCTAATCCATCTTAAATTTACAAAGTATTTTTTACTGTTTTTCTCTCTATTTAAAAGCTTTTCTTGTTTAAAAACCTGATTGTTTTTTTTATTCTAGTGAGACCCAAGGACTGGGTCTGGATTCACCAGGGACTTGGTGGGGAGAAAGGAGGGAAGAGGAGAGAAGGGTTAATTTTCTCTCTGTGTAGGATTACTTTCTCTCAGAGAGAGTCTAGGAGAGGGAGAGAGAAGGAGGAGGGAAGGTGAATTTCTTCTCTGTTTTGTGATCAAGATTTGAATCACAGTATCTTCCAGGGTAACCTAGGGAGGGGAAGCCGGGGAGAACGCAACGGTGGGGGAAAGGGTTTACTTTCCTTGTGTTAAGATCCAGAGGATCTGGGTCTTGGGGTTCCCCGGGCAAGGTCTTGGGGGGACCAGAGTGTACCAGGCCCTGGAATTCCTGGTTGGTGGCAGCGCTACAAGTACAAAGCTGGTAATTAAGCTTAGAGGAATTCATGCTGGTACTCCATCTTTTGGACGCTAAGGTTCAGAGTGGGGAATTATACCATGACAGGCTTGAAAAATGGAATATTAGAGCATGTTTAGGAATGAATAGGGAATTCATGAGAGATAATTATACAGACTACAGTAGACTAAAAAAATTTTCTCTCGAGCACCAGTATAAACACTAATTGTCATTAGCTTGAAAAAGGTAAAAAAAATATTTCGACTCATTCAGAAGTATTGCTTCTTGTGTTAGAAGTACATTAGTATTTTTTCTTTTTCGTGTTGAAACTGACACAATAGATTTGTTGTCTGAAACATCAAAAAAATTTCAGAGCAAAATTTATATCTTTTTGGTAGATTTGGGAATGGGAAAAGATCAGCCACATTCAGAAGGCTATAAATAGTCCTGGCTTACAGATAGATAAGTATTGCATGTAATTTAGTGTAGTGAAAATGTAAGGTAATAAGGCTTAAGGATTTTAAATCTAAATGGAAGCCCAACATAGAACACAGATGGGAGAAAGATGTGGAAATGATTGTGGATAATACATTTAAACCATCTGCACAGACATAGTTGACAACAGTGAAAATAAATGAAGTTTTGGAGTGTATCAATGAAAGCATAGAGTATAATATACATATGCAGGAGTTATTCTGTTATGTAAAGCATAGAGAAACCTTATTTGGACTATGGTAATCTTGGTAATCATATTGTGAATAACCAATTACACAGAGAGAAATTTGCAACAGAGGAGTGACCAGTATGAATAAATGTCTGATTGAAATAAGTGGTTTAGATAGGCTCATAAGACATCTGAATAAAATAGAAGAAAAAGAGAAGCATCGAAGGTTTATCTCCTTCAGTTGAAAGGGTTTATTTCCTGCTATGAACAGGTAGAGCTAATGTAGCCTTGAAGAAAACCAGTTCTTCCCTTCTGTATTTCATTTGCTTTAGGTTAGGAGTGAGGGGTGTGCCATTTGGGGGGGATTTAAAATCTGGCTGTAATTTAACAGAGATTTTAATATATTTAGCCATTCTTTTTGCAACTGCTGTTGCCTCTGGCTTATATTGTCCATTCTTGCTCTAAAGGAAAACTACCTGTACTCCCAGGTTTGATTCTGGGTCAGACACCTGCTGTACATAACCGTAACTGATTCCCATTTCCCTATGCAACCTTTTTTAAACACATAGCATAACGGGATGTGTGGCTGCTGGATCATTCATACAAGCTTGCACATTTTACAGGCTGGCAAATCAGCATTCAGGCAAATAGATAAAGATATTTTGCATATCCAGTAAGTTCACTTTCCACCTTGTATTTATTCTTACTGTTGGGATTGACCTGCTAAAGTCGTCTCAAGTAAGAATGAATCTGACATTATCCTAATCCCTGCTAGATGTTGGATATTTTTGAAACGTGAACCAATTTTAACACAATTGGCAGTTTGTGTTCAGGATTGGTCCAGGCACTGTATGTCAGAAATGAGGTGCATTGACCAAGCTGAAATGAACAGGTGTGCCACAGTAGTTGCTTGTAGCCATGTCTCTCATTTTCATGAGTGATAAAATTCACCTATAAATGCTTAATAATAAATATGTATATGGGACAGGGATATTAGTTAAATAAACTTTCCAGACCCAGTTAACCTTTGACTGCTTATTGTCCTACAAATGGGAACAAACTGTTCAGAGGGCTGAAAAGAAGACAGCAGGATACTAGATGCATTTTGAAGACTGAGGAAAACCAGAACAGGGGCCAACTTTGAGCCAGGCATAGGATTCAGCCATTCACACAGTGTCAGATTTTTATTTTTTTTCCCCATAAAGATAACAAATGTTGATTTTGTTTGGAATGTCTCTCTTAATTAGTTGTTATCATGGGAGATTAAGCTTCCAAAAATGTAAGAATCTTTGTTTCAGTTCACTGAAATTTGTGTGAAATGTTGTTCTATACTTTTTAATTTTTTTCTCTGTCAGCTACAGTTTTTCTTTCATAAATGTTATTTTAAGTGAAAACCTTACTTTCTGTTTTTCAAGATGCTTATCTCTTGTGAATCATCTGGTTTTATTGTATTCCAAAACCAGTGTTCTACGGATCTATCTTTTAAAATATCTTTTTACACATACTGTATTTGCAAGTGCCAGTGATGCTATTATAGTGTTTACACCTCCAGTGTTACCATAGTAAAGAAAAACATGTTTTAGATGCATTTTGGATTTATATTAGCCTGGGCATCAGAATCCAAAATGTCTTAAGTGGACTTAATCTTTTCTTTTTGTTACCCCTTTGCCTTCCTAACAGCTGAATTGTTTTCTTTTTGTTGTTTTTGTTTCCTTTTTCAGCAATGCGGCAACTTAGCATGTCTTACAGTTTTGACCTGTCAGGTAAAAGGTGCTATAACACCTGACGTGGTTATTGTGTTTACTGTGAAATTTGTTCCATCCATTTGTTTGTTTAACCCTCACGTAAGAAAGAAACATGAAGGGATTCTTCTAAGCCATGGTCAGTGAAAGGAAAGATTCAGCTAGATTTCCTATTTAAATCTATAGTTCTGCTACCAAATAGGGATATACACGTAGGAGGAACTACTATATTTCACCTGTAATTGAATTTTGTGAAGAATAAGGCGGTCCACAACTAGCCCTAAACCCTAGGAAAGGGCTTGGTACGCTAGTTCACCTTAAAGTCTGATTTTATTATTACCTAAATCAACCCTTTCCCCTGAAGCTTTACTTTTAAGCTAAATCTTTTAGTCTTTTAGTATTGGTTTGACCAGTAAATATAAGTACTGTAGTGTGTTAAACTCAAATGTCTAGGGCATCACTTTTTGACTTGACCATCTTCTACAATATTTTATTTCTTGAGATGATTCAAAAATTGTTAAATCATTCATTGAAATTTTTTAAATTAACATTTCACGTACACACACATTGCGCAGAGAAACTCCGATGTATATATCTATATTGTGTGTGTGCGTATAACTTAATCTCATTTATCAGTGCACTGCGGAACTCGTATGAAGAACAAGTGACTTCGCTATGTTGGAAGGCTTGCAGTCTTTGTTAGTTATACATGCTCGCTCCAATAAGCTTTGCAGCATTAAAATGTAAAAGAAGAGTGCAAAGCTTCTAACAAATCCACCATCTTGGAATTTTTTATTAATTTTTAATGTACCCATGTTCTTCTGTCTAATTCTCTGTGAATTCCCTCTCTTTGAGGAGGAAATCTCAGTGATCATTAGTTAAGCATTTAAAGTTTTAATGAGGATGCAGGACTTATCGCTGAGACTGACCCCCTGAGAAGGAAAACTACCTTCTATGTAGTGAAGGGTCCCATCTCTGCTGTAGTATTCTGCCTACAGCTGGGATGGGAACCTAATAGATGGCTAGATTTCTCTAGTGCCTTTTATTTTATAGGAAGGGTATAAGCAGTAACAGACTGCAATGTGCCTACAGTGCTCCTGAACACTCTCAGAGGTGTGTGCTCGGAGGTGTGAAGCCAAACGCCCTCATTCACAACCATTTAGATTCCTTCTTACCTCATACCAATGTGCCACATCAGCCCCTGAGACCTATGCACTGAGGGGAATCTCTACACTCAGATCTTATCCTTTCCATGCAGCTAGGAAGGCATGACTGAGAGCTGGTGCAGTTATGGGACCTCCACATGAATGATCCTATTCCTCCAGTAGATACCTAAGACAAGCAGGTTCCGAGTAAAATCCATCCCCTCATTCTGTGGGGAGGCAAAACCTTCTTTATTCCTCATTTGCCATCATACACAAGGAATAACCTGGGACTCTCACAAAGTTCTCCTCCTTCACCCCTATATCTCCAATTCATTCCCATGGGTTTTTCAGTGGGAGGAGGTAATATGGCCCAATGTTTTCCTATTTATCATCTAGAAAGACCATATTTGAATGGTTTATTACCATGATGTAAAGAAGCATGACAATTTGGTAATCCCAGCAGCAGAGTTTAGAATGAGCATCTAATATGGTGTATTATAACATTGTCTAATGGTGGCAAAATGTTCCCCTAGCCAGGGCTCATGTTAGGTGCTACTCTGTCCGTTTAAGATCTGGAAATTCCTTGCACGTAAGGTCAGATGCTAGTGTAAGCGCTCAAACTTTTATTTTTCAACTCTTCTGTTACTTCCAAATAAAGCTGAATGAGCTGATAGTGCAGGAGAGCAGAACAGAACATGGCAAGAGTACCTTTACTGATCAGCATAACAGGGAGGATATCCAGCACTATCCCTTTTACATGTGTCTGTTTCCTTATTCTCTTCTTGTCTTCAGTTAACTTGCTCTTTTCAGGATTCCTGTTCAGTCATGGATCTGAGACATGTTCCTACTTAGTTAAATCCAAAATGATTTTGCTTAACCATCCTTTATTAATTGATTATCATAACATCTTTGTTAAATACAAACTACTTCATAGCAACCTACAGTACTAAACTATGCCTTGGATTTGATCTTTCTGACTGACCGCTGAAGAACTCTTCCTGTTTTCTTTACCCATTTGCTAAATGTACTTTAACACTCATGTGATTCACACAGAGATGTGATACTGCTTTGTTGTCTAAATGATCCTGTACATGATGTTTGGAAGCAAATTCAGGGGTGATGAAAACGTTCTCACAAGGAGAAGTGAGACAACAGATCAGACAACACAAAATGATTTAGTTTGGGATGTAAATAAAATGCAGACAAATGGTTTTGTTTAATTTTGTTGCTTTGTTGATACTTTTGCTTTATTCTTTATTTTGATGGGAAGGTTTTAAATTTGCTTCCATTTTGTAATTATTATTTTCACATTTTTTCTTGGTGTTTGTTTTCATTGCTGCCTGCCCAGCTGAAGAGATCTCATAAAAATATAAACTCTCACTGAAAAGCAGAACCTTCCTCTCAATTTTTCATGCTAAAGAAAATGTTCTTGGCCCTGCTACAGCAGCTTTGTGCTGTTCTGGTGTTCCAAAGCAGCTGTAAAGCTAGCTTAGCCGAGTAGTGAAGGATTCCCCTTGTGTTAGGGAAACTTGAGGGTGTTGAGCCAGTGTGGCTGGTATGTGTCACTCTTCTCAGCCATTGGCACAGGGAACATTTCTAGGGGAAATACGATGTGCACAAGACTTCCCTATTCCCAGCTGGCAGAATAGAGCCATTGGTAGCTGGGTATAAGTCACAGCAGTCTTAAAGGTAGCTTAAAGCCACTTTTGCTTCCCTCGACCGACTGTGTTGAATATGGCTCAAAAGACGGGAGCATCTGACCATAAACATAGAACCCATTTTGTCTTCTAAATTGAACATACAAAAAATGAAATAACTGCTGCAGAAACTGCTGTTTTTCATATTTACAGAGTTAATACTTTCATTGTTTTCCAAAGCTGCTGTGCCCAGGCTCCAGTAGGGGTTGTTCTTCATAAGCCCAAATCTCAGAGACGTTGAGCAGAATCCTTTTGAATGTCAGGAAAATCCACATCATTTGAATGTCAGGAAAATGCTCAGGAAAGGCAGATAATCTGTTAGTTTAGTTACCATGGTATTGAGCTTGGTACCCACACCTAGAAAAATAATTTTTCAATATACTGATTAATTAGTTTTCTTGTCTGAATTAAATATGCAAGTCATCTATCATAATGAAGAGCATACCTTTGTGCTACAATTACTCATCATATAGTCTTTTCCCAGTATTCTCACAATGTAACTAATGTAGGAGAAACCTATATTAATTCGGAGAATCCATTTTCTTTTCTGCCTTCGGTTTAACATGCTGTAAAAATGTTAAGGCAAAGGAGCATATTTTACAGTAGAAACCAGGTCCAGTTTTCTGTTCCCATCATGTGTCAATGAAAGCTGTTTAGGACAGAAACACCATATGGTTAGTTAACATATAATCTGTGATCTACTTAATTCCCTGTTTCATAAGAGAAGAAGTAGTCTTACATGTAGATAAAAACAAATTTCAATTTATCCTAGTTTTTTTGGTCTTTCGCTCTCTCACACACATACCTTAGAGACTAGTCACAGACATAGAAGTAGCAACACAAAAGGAATTAACAAAATATGGCTTATGTAGTCAAGTTATCAAACTCACAGCTTTTTGTTGTTTCCACGTGGCCTGAAATATTTGATAGCTTAAGAGAATCTAAGAGAAACCAAAAGTATTTATCCTAATGCTTCAACTAGTATTTACCTTGGAATCAGTGACTTGCAACCCAGTTAACGAATGCTGCTGCCCCTATTTGTTTGGCAAAACTTAATTTCTGCTGTAATACAGTGTTCACTGCAGGACCCCCTAGATACACGTGCTTGTCTGGGCAGCAGCTGAATCACCTCAGAAATGTTCACAATCATTTGTATGATCTAGAACTGGTTCAGATATTTTATGGGTATTTTTTTGTTATAAATTTAGTCCACTCTTGGTTTCAGCTAATTGTTTGCAAACCAAATCTGATTTTCTTCATGGGCATTCATTACTAATAAGTATCAGTTTATTGGTTATTTGTGAGCTGTCCACCTTGATTATTCAATCTTTTTTTTAGGAGCGGTGTGGTTAATCAGCACATGGCAATGTTTCTGATTCCTGATTAGATTACTGAAACATTTTAAATAGGAAAATAACGGATGTGACTAGAGGGTAACAAACAACACTGTTAGAATTTTGGGGCAAATTGTGCTGAAATCTGTGAAACTTTATGCGTTCACATTTTTTTCCACAAGTAGCCAGCAGTTGTCCACATGTTCACAAATAACTAATAGTCTGACCAGGTGAATCCTAGCAAACTGAACTCAACCCTTTTATTCACAAACTTTTTTTTGCAAATTAGGCATGTGGATTTTTTGGTTTGTTTTGTGTGTGTGTGTGTGTGTGTGTGTGTGTGTTTGTTTTTTCAGAAAATCTTTCCCTTTGGATTTCCTCAGAGTAGAGGGAGATGATGGATGACATGTTGTATTTAAGAGCTATTCAAAACAAATTTGATATATTATGTTCTAGTAGATTCACCTGAAGTTTCACTTGTATTTCAGGGTATTGCAGTAAATCAGTAAACACTTCTAAACTTTTAAGTACTTCTTTCAGTTGTGGGCTTCCTGTCTAAAAATAGAATTCTTCTAGGTTTTGTGTGTATGGATAGGCAACACAAATGATAGATGTCTCACATGTCCCATACTTTGGTCAAAAAAGGGCACCTGCATGTTTAAGAAACGTTGACCTGTAAAATCTGTGACCTGAATATACAGTTCTCCACATCTCTTCCCCTGACGCTAGGAGCCCCTTTTCCAAGATCTGGATGCCACCCCTTACTTGGATATTTTTGTAGGATGCAAGTCACCTGCATACACCACCTACCAACTCACAAGTGCAAAGGCTATGGACATAAGGTCATTTCTTCTACTCCCCATTCTTCAGGCAGTGAGATCACTGTCTTGTATTCCCAAGAAGGGTTTTGATGGGAGAGAAGTTGCACATAGCCATCCTGTTCTTGCTGCCATGCCTGGTTCTCTGGCTCTTAAGAGCTATTATGTGCAAGATTTCCCTAGCTACAGTTAAGGGGATTTCCTGAGAAACTGTATGCAAGTGATCATGAGGTTTGTCAGCCCAAGAGGCAGCACAGGCAGCAGGAATCTTTTTTCTACTACTGCTACTACAAGATGGGGATGAGAGGGCAGAGCCTTCTGGAATCGTGTTGGGCAGTGGCAACATCAGGAAGACAACTGATGTTGTCCCCTTTGAAAATCAGGAAGGAGGGGAAAAAAGCCATTCAGCCCCAGAAGATATTGTACCATTCAAGAGGCCCATTAGTAATACCCTAGAAGACATAAAAATAAAGAGTGGAGAAGTTCAGAGGCCTAGATGGAAGACTCTTGGCCGGGAAAACCTGGAGGCTATAATAATAGTGTAGTATTCAGATTCACAGGCTTGGAGTAGTCCCATGATCCAGATAGTCCCTTTTCTCACTTCTGTAGTTGCAGGTAAAATTTTATTGAGAAATTACACCGTACTCTCTGCCCTCCACCTATTTTGTTTTCCTACTTCCAACATTTAGCCTTTAAAAATGTGTAACTAATTTAACTCAGATTATTGTTTGAAGTAAAAATCTACCTAAATGAGAATCTTGTACAACAGGCAAATTACTATAAATTGTGAGCACAAGGTAATTTTAGCCACCAGTGAAGCTGCACCTATTCAATTCCTGTAATGCAGACAATTTACCACAGGGCAAATTATGCTGTACCAGGATAAACTATGTCTGTACTAGCTATTGACACCAGTGCAGCTGCACAAGTGACTAAAAAGGATGATCCAGTGATTAGTGTGCTAGCCTCGGATATGGGAGGCTCAATTCCCTGCTCTGCCACAGAGACCCTGTGTGACCTGGGCCAAATCACTTAGCATCTCTTTGCCTTCGTTCTCTAGATGTAAAATGCTGTAAGGAATAATACTTCCTTAACTCACAAGGGTGTTGTGAGGACATTATGAGGTAGTCATTCACTACACTGATGGGGATCATATAACTGCATAGATAGAAAGGCCAGATGCTTAGGTAAATATGCAAACCAGAGATGTAAATATTCCCACTAAATGTCGTCCCTTCCAAATACACAGAAAATTTTTAAACATATTGAAACCTCACCCGTTCTCTGCTCTTTTTCTGGGTTAAAACCGACATGTCAATCTCACCTTTTCCCCCTAGCCAGTATATCGAGAGCTAGATTATTGTCTAGGTTTAGATGGCACAGCAGACCTCATGCCTACATTATATGTGCCTCATTCTGATCTCATCCTGGTGACTATCCAGAGCGCCTTTTCTGAACTCAATGAAGTTACACGCATGTAAAATCTGTGTAGGAGTAAATAGAATCAGGCCCCATGATTCCATTGTTACATGATGCAAGACTTGACCAAATGCATATATTTTCATTTTTAATATGTATTAAAATATAAACATGGGATTATGCACTGAACAGCAATGACAATGAGTTATACATATGAAAAGAAAGCATAATAGTTTGTGTTTGTTTTGTGTCAAAACTCATAATTTCAATGTAGAATGGTCTTGGTATTCACTGGAGATCCACCTGTCTGGTTTTAGCAGTGCATCCCTGTTTCTTTGGATTCTGATTGTTTAGCTAATTGTAGCAAATCATTAGATGGCAGGATGTTTACTCCTTTAAATGAGGATGTTTTTTAATGCTAAAGTATAAAAAAATCAGAATGCGCTGCTATTTTTTCCACTGCTCTCATTCTGTCACATCATGTCTGTACCACACACCATGACCTGTAATTTTCTGAGCAACATGTTGCTAAAGTAAAATAACCTTACACATGTAATTATCATAGCGAGGTTTTTCTCTGTGCGCACTGCCTCGGCAGTAAGAGCTGAGAGGGGTATCATAAGTTGATTGCCATGATATTTGTTCCTTCTAAGGTCCAAGTACAACCATTTTGTTTCTTTTGCCAGATGTATCCACACCAGACGCCTCAGGAAAATTAGCAGACAGCTCTGTAGTAAATGGTGGCTTGACACCACAGGTAAAGGTGAATGGCGTCAGCACTACCCAAGTGACAGTGCAGCGAAAGAGACTCCTTAAAGCCCCTACATTGGCTGAACTGGATAGCTCGGATTCAGAGGTAGGACAACAGGGGCCCATGTTTTCTCCTCAATTGAATTTCAGAATTTAGTCTTTCTAGTGATTCATGGAACTAATAAACTGGGGCAATAATTTCATAGGTACTATTTAATCCTGGGGCTTTCTTAGTTATAATTTGAGGATTGGCTTACTGCATTGCCAACCACAAAAAGTTCAAAAATCATAAGTCACATCCTAAATAATCATGATAGTTACAGTGTGAGCAAGTCTTGTAAATGTATTGCAAGTAACACAATTTTGGTCCCCATGCAGGAGCATTCTCTGAAGGCCCCAACTGTGACTATGACCCCAATGTGCTAGGCACTGTACAAAAACATAGTGAGAGACAGTCTCCCCAGGGAGTTTTCAATTCAGCACAAAGCGTGGGGGGTGAGTTTGTGATGTGGGAGCTGAAAATGAGACCTACCAAACTCATCTCATTTATGGGCAACCACATATCCTTTAGATCAGTGGTTTTCAAGTTTTTTTTCTGGGGACCCAGTTGAAGAAAATTGTTGATGCCTGCAACCCAACGGAGCTGGGCATGAGGGATTTGGGGTGTGGGAGGGGCTTAGGACTGGGGCAGAGGGCTGGGGTGTGGAGGTGAGGGCTGCAGGGTGGGGCCGGGAATGAGGGGTTCAGGGTGTGAGAGGGGGCTCTGGGCAGGGGACTGGGGTGTAGGAGGGGGTCAGGGCTCTGGGCTGGGGGTGCAGGCTCTGAGGTGGGGTGGGGATGAGGGGTTTGGGGTGCAGGAGAGGGCTGTGGGTTTGGGGGGGCTCAGGGTTGAGGCACGGGCTTATCTCCGGTGGCTCCTGTTCAGGGGTGCAGCCAGGCAACACAGACCACGCTAAGCCCCAGAAGCAGCCAGCAGCAGGTCCAGCTCCTAGGAGGAGGCGCGCAAGTGGCTCTAAGTGGCTTCCACTTGCAGGCATGGTGCCCCCTCTCTCCCCCCTGCTCCCATTGGCCAGTTCTTGGCCAATGGGAGTGTGGAGCTGGTGCTTGGGGTGGGGACAGCACACGAAGCGCCGTGGTCCCCCTGCCTAGGAGTCGGACCTGCTGCCGGCCACCTCTGGGGCACAGCGCAGTGTTGGAGCAGGTGGGAATAGCCTGCCTTAGCTGGGCAGCACCGCTGATGGGACTTTTAACGGCCCAGTCAGTGGTGCTGACCAGAGCCGCTGAGACCAAGTTCCTTCCATTCTGTGACCCAGTTCTGGGTTGCGACCCACAGTTTGAAAACCACTGCTTTAGATGGAAATAACGTTGAATCTAGCTCAGCTCAAGCAGAGATCTGATGACCTGCAGTAAAAACATTACACCTGCAAGAGTATCTGGAAAATAACATTTATTAAATCAAGTTCTGACCTATTGGGAAATTACATAAGCAGTCTTTACCTCTCTGGAGAGGATGCATCAACAAACTCTCAGACACACTGCTCAGTCTCTAAATATGCTCTCCAATAAATTCCCCATCCTGTTCTTAAAGAAACAGCTCCCATTAACCAAAATACAAACACTAAATCTAACAACAAAACAAATAATCCAAATTAACTTCTAAATATAATGTTTTGCAAAATGATCCAGCAATAACTCCTATTTTCTTTCTTACACACAGTTTTCTCCCATATGGTTCATTTACAGGATTTGAACCCAGAACCTAAAAGTCCACACTCTGTATCTCTTCCACATCAGCTATTGGAGCCTTGGTAGTGCAAAGTATACTATTATCCCCTGTGTGAATCAGCTGAGAAAGGGGGAAACAATGCACAATTTACAAATGATTATACAGCCATTTGTGTTACACTAGTGGAATGTTGCGCATAAGGATTTGTGGTTTCTGTTCCTGGTTCTGGGAGCAGAGTGTAATCTAGAGATTACAGAAAGCATAGCCAAGTGTAACAGTGTCCCTGTTTCTGGGTAAACTGTGAGGATTGAACATGGCGCCTGTACCTGGAGGTAAAAGCATGTGTCTCTATCATTTATGCTAAAAAAAATGTGTGTGTCAGTGTGGAGGCAATAGAGTCATAAAATTCTGTATGTGGTAATGCTGCTAGAGGGTCACAGCATCACTGCAGTTTTATGGGTTATGTAAGCACATAATTGGGCATGTTCAGTCTGAAAGGCAGTGTGACAAAGTGGATGAGATTTGGGTCTTATTCATAGCTTTGCCTGAAGTAACCTCTCTTATCTAACCTGTAAAATAGGTATACAATAGTAGTGGATGAGGCTTTGTTAATAATAAGACTGAGGGGCAACAAAATAGTAACAGCAGTCAGTAAAAGACCTGAGATTCTGTAGCTCAGTGCTAGGCTAATGCATCACTATCTTTGACTTGCAAAAATGAACTGAGTAAGTAAAAAGAAAGTCAGAAAGATAAAGATAAATGTAAATTGATTCTCATAGGAAGGAATAATCAAATGCATGACTATGAATTGGGGTTACAGCACAGACTGAGATACCACATAGGGAATGCTCTGGAGGATTCAGCAAATATTTAAGTAAATCGACCATGCAATGATGTTGCAAAAAAGACAAATCTTATATTGATTTGAATTAACTGAATAGCTTGTGAAACAAGCAAGATAATCATGCTACCCTGCTCAGTGCTGGTTAGGTCTCAGGCACAGTGCTGTGTTTAGTGTTAAAGAAGTAAAAAAGATAAATTAAACAGCGGGAAGTTACAGATTGACAGAAGTTGGGTAAAAGGACCTGTGAGGAAAATTTAAAGAGAACCAAGCAAGATCATTATTTATATTGAAATACCCCATATTTATTTTCTGATTTTTAAGTTTGTGGCATATATAAATGATGAGGATTTGTATTCTAATTGTCTGTGAATGACTCAGATATTTCCGTGCTTGTGACAGTACAGAGCGTGAACTGAGGTAACCTGTTTAGAATTACTCACTGGGGGTCCCCAGATTATAACTTTACAATCTCCTCTGAAGAGGAGGTAGCACATAGCTACACTGCCCCAGGAGCAGGCCAGAGAACAAACTGTGACTCAACTCCCAATTCTTCACCTGTTACTCCTTTGTTCTGAGGAGGAGTAAATTTCCTCAGCTTTTTTGTGAGGCAGCTTATTATATCCCCATCTAGCTGGGTAGTGCTGTGAAGGGAGGTCTGGAGTCCCCTCTCTATTTACGTGTGAAGATCAGTATGAGGAATCAGGGCCTGCTCTCCCATCCTCCCACTACAGTCACAGTCAGAATAAGGAGACCCATACTCCCCTGCATGTCTGAATAAGGATGTGACAATCTAAGCCCTGGGTATTTTAATTATAGAAATCATCTCCTAACAAGGCCATATATATATACACTTAGCTGATTATATTGGTGGTGACACATTCAGACACTCCTCTCAAGATATGCTTGTAAGCAGATGTGCCTTTCTCAGAAGATAGGAGACTATACTTGTTTGGATCTGGATCTAAATGTGTCCAAACGTGTCTGGATCCAGGATTTTGATTTCATGCCACTTCTGCTTGTGAGATTTCATATTGCCTGCGTTGGAAATCAACAGCAGACATTGGCCTAGGCAAATTCCTCTCAAGAATCGTGAATAATTACTGCATATGATTCACTAGTATTAATTTGCCAAGGAAGCTTACCACTTTGGAGTCACAGTACAATAGAATAGTTCACGTTTTCTGTGCATATGAGGAGGATAGGCGAAGAGACAATTTAAAATAGTAAGTATGGAGTGTGTATTATCTAAGCAGAGCTGGTATTTATAAATAGTGGGAAATATAAAATAGCCATCACTCTCATTCTTTCCTAAGTTATTCAAAACAAAGAGTTTCCCTTGAATTCTTATATTGGTTCTGAGAAAGGTCTGTCCCACCTCAGAAGTAGCTGAAGGTCCAGCCCCACTTGCTGGGGGGGAAAAAGATGAGGATCCTGGAGGCAGGGGCAGTAGGCATACCTATAGAAGTCCTTTTGTTTCCCCTGCTGCTGTGTGCCTTTTTCAGCTTGATTTTGTGTGGTCCCTGGACAGATACTTCCACTGCCATGGCTGTCCCCCAGAAGCTCCCCTGAAAGAGTAAGTAGTAGCACAACTAACTGCAGAATTTGAGCTCATTCTCACTCCCACTGAACTCAATGGCAAAACGCCCTCAAATACAAATGGGAACAGGATTGACATACCTGTCTGCTGTAATTTAGACTGCCTAGCCTCTTGGGTTTGGACAGGTCAGCACCTGTCTGAGACCTGCCCCCGAATCCATCCTAGGCTTCAAAAATGAAACACGAAATTATTTAAAAAAAAATTGAACACTATTTTCAACCAAAATAGCTTTTTTACAAAATTGGAAATGTATACAATTTTCATTTCATTTTTTAACGTTTAAAAAAAAGTTTTTATGAAGCTGGAAAATAAAAAATGTAGTCTTTTTCTCTGAGCAGTTTTTCTTCTCTTCTCCCCTCCAGAAAAATAAAAAGTGGATGAGAGAAGAAAGAGAAGAAGAGAGGATGGGGAATGAAAAACTGAAAAAAATTAAAAACAGAAATGTTCAATAAAAATGTTCATAAGCATTATGAATAAATTAAAAATCATTCGTTTGTGAAACCTGTGGAGAAGAATGACTTTGAAATTGTCAAAAATGTTCATGGTTCCCCACCCCTATTTTCTGTCCAGCTCAAGGTGGAACCCCTTGTAGTTCCACAGCGGGGCACAGGAAGGAGTGAAGGGAGTATGCCTTAGGCAAGGCTGGCTCTACTGTTTTCGCCGCCCCAAGCAGCTCGCTGAATTGCTGCCACGGACGGTGGGAGCAGTCCGTGTACCATTAGGGCGGCATGCGCATGACTCTACTTTCCCTTTGGCCCTGACCTGCTCCTGCCACCTGCACAGGAGCAGCTCCAGACACCAGCACGCCAAGCGCGTACCTGGGGTGGCAAGCCAAGGGGGGCGCTCTGCCGGTCACCGCAAGGGTGGCAGACAGGTTGCCTTCGGCGGCATGGCTGTGGAGGATCCACTGGTCCCGCAGCTTTGGTGGACCTCTCGCAGGTGTGCCGCTGAATCTGCAGGACCGGGGACCTCCCGCAGGCAAGCCACCGAAGGCAGCCTGCCTGCTGTGCTTGGGGTGGCAAAATACCTAGAGCCGCCCCTGCACCCACGTGCCCCCGCTCTCCCAGGCCGGCCAGGGTGCTTAGCGAGGCAACACATGGATCCCAGCGCACGCCACTGACCTGCCAGGATCGAGCTCGAGCTCCCTGCGACAAACTCTCAGAAACCCCCCACCCCACCCTCTTGG
Organism: Chelonoidis abingdonii; assembly: GCF_003597395.2. NCBI lineage: Eukaryota > Metazoa > Chordata > Testudines > Testudinidae > Chelonoidis > Chelonoidis abingdonii. Next base: position 207,063,789 of record NC_133770.1, read on the forward strand.
TGCCGTTGCAGCTCGTCCAACCGGCTGCCGTGAGTCAGCTCCAGCTGGCCGCCCACAGGTGTTGCCTGAGTTACACGGGACCCCGGCACTCTCCTAGCTGAGCTGCAGCCCAACACTGGTGCATGTGAAATGTCCGCGCTCCTATCTCCACGGGCCCTGCTCGGGCCACTGGAGACGGCTTGGGAGGAGCAGGCTCTGAACCTGGCCCGAGACCCCACTGGGCTGGACGCTTGCAACTGGCTATGGCAGGGGTATTGTGCTAGGCTTTGCAGCCTCCACTGCTGGCCGCCAGGGCTGTCTCTACTGTTTTTGCCCCCAAGCAGCACGCCAAATTGCCGCCACAGACGGCGGGGGCAGTCCGTGTGCTGTTAGGGCGGCATGCGCGTTTCCATGGTAGTGGCAATTCGGCGGCAGCTTCTATCTTCAGCCGGAAGACAGAAGCTGTGCCGCCGTGGACAGCTAAACATAGAAGCAGCCACTGAATTGCCACCACTGCGGAAACACGTGAGCCGCCTTAACGGCACACAGACTGCCCCGCCGTCCGGCGGTAATTCAGTGTGCTGCTTGGGAGCAAAAACACAGGGACTGCTGCCCCTTGTAGATTGCCGCCCCAAGCACCTGCTTGGGATGCTGGTGCCTGGAGCTGGCCCTGGCCGTAGGGCCAGCCTTCCCTATTTGCTGCTCATCTAGCCTGCCCCACAGGCATTGGCTCTGCTCCATTTGGAAAAATTAAAGGGAGCATGGAGCTTTTTAATTAGAAAAAGGCACTAGCAGGTTTCTTATCTCTTCATCTTAACTTTTTAGCTGCTCATTCCTCTGTCCATGAAAGAATAAATGAAAAATATCTATGACTGTAATAGCCTAGGGTTTGGTTTGGTTTGGTTTTTTTAACTGCACTGTCATGGCATAATTCCCCAATCTGAACCTTAAGAGTCCAAAAAACATGGGGTACCAACATGAATTCCTCTAAGCTTAATTACCAGCTTAGATCTGATAGCTGCCACCAATCAGGACTTGGAATGCCTGATATACTCTGGTCCCCCCAAAACCTTCCCTGGGGACCCCCAAGACCCAGACCCCCTGGATCTTAACACAAGGAAAGTAAACCCTTTCTCTCACCGGTGCCTCTCCTAGGCTTTCCCTCCCTGGGTTACCCTGGAAGATCACTGTGATTCAAACTCCTTGAATCTTAAAACAGGGAGGAATGTCCCTTCCCCGCTCCCCTTTCCCCCTCACCCAGAGGCAATACAGATTCAAGCTCCCTGAATCTAAAACAAAGAGGAAATTTACCTTCCCCCCTCTTCTATCTTTCCCTTCTCCCACCAATTCCCTGGTGAGCACAGACTCAGTTTCTTTGAGCCTTAACAAGGGGAAAAAATCAATCAGGTCTTTAAAAAAGAAAACTTTTAATAAAAGAAAGAAAGAGTAAAGATAATCACTGTAAATTCAAGATGGAATATTACAGGGTCTTTCAGCTTATAGACTCTAGAGAGAAGCCTCCCCCAGCAGAAATACAATTTAAAATACTTCCAGCCAAATACACATTAAATTTCTACCAGCCAGATACACATTTACAAATAAAGAAAACAATCAAAAGATTAAACCGCCTTTCTACCTTTGTACTTACTAAATTTGAACAGAAGATTAGAGAGCCTGTAGGTACTTGTGGTCACTCTCAGAACCCAGAGAGAACACGGACCAAGGACACAAAACACACACAAAAGCTTCCTTCCACCCAGATTTGAAAGTATCTTGTCTCCTGATTGGTCCTCTGGTCAGGTGTTCCAGTTCACTGTTTGTTAACCCTTTACAGGTGAAAGAGACAGTAACCCTTAGCTATCTGTTTATGACATGCATCAATAGCTGTTTTCACCAATCTAAAAGTTTAATGTTGCATTTTGAACAGCAGTTGTTCTTCACAAAGTTTATATTTATCAGCTGTAAGAGAGCTTTTTGGAACCCTCCTTTTGACCTAGTAAGTGTTACCAGATAGCTGTCTGCATGGAATTTAAAAAGCAAACTCACAGGTTTTTCTTGGGTTTCTTGTATTCAGCATAGTGTACTTGTAATCCACACTTCTGAGTATGGTGTTCTGTCCCATCTAGTGGCACCAAGACCACTTAGAGATGAAAGAGCCTGCTCTACAGCCTTAGCTAACAGTAGAGGCTCATGCACTAAGTTCCAGGTTCAATCCCGCCTGCTGACGACCGGGGTCTGTCAGTGTTACATACTGATCGTCTGATCATAATTTGTGACTTTCTGGCCTTGGTGATGCCAGTTGTTAATGTGATGTTCCTGTCAGCTTTTCTTTCCTGATTTTTCTTAAACAGACGGGGCACTTTTTCAGTTACTGGAGATTTTCCTTCATAAGAATCATCTACCTCACTAAAAGCTTGTCTACACTTACTGGGGGATCAACAAGCGCAATCAATTCATCAGCAGTCTGTTTAGCGGGTCTAGTAAAGACCCACTAAATTGACTGCAGATTGCTCTCCCGTCGACTCCTGTACTCTACTGGATCAAGAAGAGTAGGGGGAGTCGATGGGAGAGCGTAGTGTGGACCCCGCAGTAAGTAGATCTAAGCTACATCAATTTGAGGTATGCTATTCATGTAACTGAAATTGTGTAGCTTAGGTCGAATTTGCCCTGTAGTGTAGACAAGGCCTCACGGTCTCTGAGACAGAGAGGCTGAGTTGCTTGCCTGTTTTCAGAGTGAGTCACTGGTTTGATTTGTAAACCCCAAGAGTATAGGAGGTAACTCTGCAAACCTCCTTTGTTAAAAGCATTTATGTCAGAACTCAACAGTATTCACAAACATTCCTTCAGCCTAGTATTCTTTTGTTACGCTCCAATGATATACTGCAGCTTGTTTGTATGAGATAATTTAGGCTGTAGGTTTTAGGTGTGGACAGTCTACAATTCTATTGATTCAAAGAAGCACGACTCTTTAACCACCCATTAACTGAAAAGTGTTATTCAAAGCCCATTTCACTCACATTGACTCACCCATCATCTCCCAGAACTTGTTAGTGCTTGCCTGCTATGATGAGAACATACTTATGTAATGAATGAGGTTTCTTTAAACACAGAAGGAAGGAGAAGTGCACCAGGATTAGAGATTAGAGAACAGGGTTGTGGAGATTAGTGATTAGATTAATTGCTCTTTAGTGGGTCACATGTTCACCAGGGTCACACCTCATTCCTTTGGAGATCAGAGGATGTTAAGTGCTTGAATCCTAATTTCTTGCTGATATGAGGTACATACTTGTATTAATCTGTCCTGCTAGGCCTTCAGTGCCAAAAGTAATTATTAAGGAAAAGGCAGATTACAACAGAGTCACCTAGCTTTCTATTCCTGTTTTTAATAATATAATTAAATATATTAAGTATGTACTGTATATTCCAGTTTGTAGCAAAAGATTAACTTGGAAAAATCTATTTCACGAGGCTTGCCTGGTTTCAATATTTTTTGCAGGTGTGTTGTTGGAATATTAGTGATTTAATGATAGAATGTACCTGTGGTGTGATATGGGTTGGGTGGGTGGTTGAGAGTGAGAGAGACCGCCTCTGGAGAATTCTAATTCTTCCAATTTTGCTTACTTCCAGGAGGAGTCTCTGCACAAATCAGCAAGCAGCAGTAGTGTCTCTCCTTCCCAAATGGAAGACTCCTTTCAAGAGACCACCTCTGGTAGAAAGAGTAAGTGTTCCATGTCTAGGGAGCAGAGTGGTTATTTTGCTTTCCCACCTCCTAGCATTTTCTGTCACACAAATTTTGCATGAGCATTTTTTGCTAATTAGTCAGAGCAGATCAGTGTTTGTGGATAAGTATGTAGGACTCACCCCTAGAAAAGAGACCTGCTCAATAGGTTAACATTGATTCAATATCCTCTTGACTGACATGAAAGGGTAGGCCTATTGGATACTGTACAGATATAAGTTACAAAGCCGCATAGTTCTGAAGACAAGTAAAACAAATACACGTGTTTTAAATGAAGGAAAATATTGTTAAATGGGGAAGGTAGTCTTTTTCTAGAATTGAATTTGCTATATGAACAGAGGTCTCCACTAAGACAATGCAATGGAATTAACTCATTTACTTTACTAGAATAATTGATCGCCAGCAAAGTACTGTGACCCTTCTTTCCTTTTTAAGCTACTAAAAATATTTAGTCAGAAGCATTCATACTGTGATGTGCCTTTAAAAAGAAAAACAAACAAACGAACAAAAAAAAACCTGTTCAGAATACAGAGTTGCATATGTTCTGTGACTGAGGCCAGGTCTCCATTCAAAAGTTAAGTCGACTCAGCTATGTTGCTCAGGGGTGTGAAAAATCCACACCTCTGAGCGATGTAATTAAGCCAACCTAACACCCACTGTAGACAGTGGTAGGTCAGTGAAGAATTCTGTCAACCTAGCTGCTGCCTTTCAGGGAGTGTGATGAGGTCCCCGGGATCCAACCTGGACTCTGGGACCGCTGAACCCTCTGTCCCTCCAAACTGGCTGGCTCAGTTCAAAGTGTATCCTCCAGATGTTCTTCCAGGTGTTGAGTTGGGGAGGGAGAGAGGCCAAGTGATGATGTCACTTTCCCTCTTTTATATTTTCTTCAAGCTTGCTGGAAAGATCTCTGCTGAGATGTGGGGATCAGGCACTTCCCATTGCATACATGGTGACTCTGAGAAGTCTCTGGGATAGTGGATTCTTTCCTGGATGAATGTTGATGAGCCACTGGCTAATCCTTTGTTGCAACTGAAAGATTGACTGTGAGCATCTGCCAACCTCATAACATATTTCGGTAACACACACGTAGCAAAACTTCATAGCTTTACATACAGTGATAGTACATACAATCCAACAGGATAGTAATGTTCAACTGATCAAGATTTTTAAAAATGATTTCTCACAAGGCATACTTTCTACAGAATATATCATCATCCTATCATAGTAATGAATATGGGAGTTGCAGGGTGCTACTTTGAGACCCTGAGTGTCACAGAAAGGTAGATGAACTAGACAACAGGAGCGCCATTCTCCTCGCAGTAGTGAGGGTCTAAACTGAACAGTTACAGCCGCACAGCTGCTGTAGCATTTCAAGTATAAACACCTCTTATATTCCTTTTAATTTTAAAGGGGATATTAGTTGCACTACAAAAGAAAGTACATTTCCTTTTTATAATTATAAAATGAAAAAAAAATTGCTTTGTAGTGTAGATTTTTTGCAAATAATGAGCAAAAGAAAAAACTAAGTGAATATGCATTTTAAAGTTTTATTTAGTATTGTCAAAATAGACTTTATCTGAAGATAATACATTTATGAGACTAATGTACAAATTCTGTTCTCACTCTGGTCTTAATGTAGACTTCAGCTGAGTTATTCTGGCTTTACACTGGCATAACTAAGAGTAGGATTTGGCCTTGCCTTTCCATATTATTACAGGAAAAGAGGAGACATATAGAAGCTCCCCAATCAGTGTATGCATACTGTGCAGTTCCTTTAGGAATAAGGTACAGTTAGTTTAGTCATTGCAAAGCCATAAACTGTCTTTAACCATTTCAGCTGTACAGCAGTATATACTGCAGTTGCTGTTCTTTATCAAGTAGTTGTTTTAGATCTTTGAATTATCCTTAGAGCTTTAATATTATTCTGATGAACAATGAAACCTATCATCATCAACCACTCAAGCGATTGACAAAAATTGGTTGCTTAACACTGATGATCTTCTAATACTGTTGAATCAGACTTTTTTTCAGCATATGTGGGATACATGTGGGCGGCCCCTTAAAGGATCACTGTCAACTTACAGTTGGCTCTAAATGTAGATTTTATAAAAAGAAAATTTTATGCAACTTAAGACAAATAGAAATGTATCCTGGAACTTTTTATATAATCCCACTGAGAATAGTTGGTTGTAAATACATTAAAAATACCTAGTGTTTCTAATAAACAAAGTGCTGCCAATGCACCAAGTAAAACAAATGAAAAAACGGAGACATTTTTTTCTCTGTCATCTCTTTCAATTACAGTTGTCTTAGATGTTACTCTGTAATAATATTTAGTTAAAACAGATTGACGTTAGCATGATTTTTAATTTGAGAGTGTGTCTAAATATTTTCATGTTTCCAAAACATAGGTTTCTCTGAAATCATTTCTGTATTATTGTTAGCATTTTTTTCTTATGCACTCTCTATGAAAACAGCGGCAAAGTAGGTTGAGTGCATCCTTCAGTGCCCTTTGATTTTAAAATTTATATTCAACAAGAGCAGAATCTGAGTGAATACCAGCAAACTGCACCTTCAGAAACCTGAATTATGCACAAAGATTGGTATTTGGACATTAGTAGTGTAATTGCATGCCCACAAGTGTATTTTTTATAGGGGTGAAACTGTAGGTGCCTTTGCATTTTTGTGGGAACATGCACTTCGGTTTTGAAAATATGGCCCATTTAAAGACTATATGAAGATATTCTATCTTGTGTTCAGGGACGTCCTTAGCCATAGGCAAAATAGGCAGCCACCTAGGGATCAAAAGGTCTGGGGGCACCAGACGGGAAGCAGTGGAGCATGTAAGAGCAAGGCTGCTGGGTCCTAGAGAGAGCTGAATGCAGCACAGTCTGAGGGAGGGGATTGGCTGCTGGGAAGGGCTGGGAGAAGGAACTCACCTGCAGAGGTGGAAGCTTATATGG